>NC_090897.1:15569062-15651562 GCF_040956055.1 Brachionichthys hirsutus | reverse complement strand
AAGAACAAATTTAACTCCAAACTAAAAAGTTCCCTTCAACTCAGTGACATCACACTGCGCCCCCTAGCGGCTCTCCAGCTGTAGGTGTAGTTACAGCCCACGCTGTTACCGTGGATACGCATCACATCCCTCTCATGGACCAGATCCCTGCTCCAGGTCTGAATACAGATGTGTGCCCTGCCCCGCCCGATCGTTGTTCTCCTTGTGACGGTGGGCGTGTCCAGGTTCAACTGTAGGGGATCTCAACACGGCCACGCTGGAGACAAACACATTTTATTGTGCACAAAATCATTTTCTGTGTTAAAGCACTTCACTTTACTGCAACGGCAATCGGGACGTCGTTTTCCACAAGCAGGCGTGTCGTGCGGCGTTCCGCTCAAATGGCGTCGTTGCTCTTCCTCGGCATGAGATCCAACATGGAGTCACGTCTTCCTCGTGCTTCCTGTCCAGGTGTGTAGAAATGTCGGCTTTTCCTCTCGCTCATTTGATACGTCAATCTGAGGAGGTCGGCCGGTCAAACAAAGATGACAACGACGCCGACGTCAGGATGCTGGCTCACGGCTCAGCTTCCTCCTCTTCCTCCTCTCCCTCCTCTTCCTCCCAGAGCACAGGTGCAGCTCCTCCTCCCCGTCGGTCCAGATTCAGAAGGACGTCCCTTCAGAGGTCCTGATGTAATCCTTGAACTCAGTCGGAACGTTCAACATCGAGCAGACCTGGACGACAACAGAGATTATGCCAGAAGTACCCGCTGACCCAGCCTGAAGAGATCCACAGAGGTAAGTTATGGCGCCATCTGCTGGTAACAGGAAGTAAAGCTTTTGTGACAAATCAAGTCTCTTGTTTTTGTAATTTTCATGGTGCAGTCTTCACAGCTACCGATCGTTCTCTCGTTCCACATATTAAATATTGTTCTCTGGACCGTCTTGCTCTTCCTGCTCCTCCAGAAAGGACGTTTTCCAACCTGCTCAACCCCATTTTAAGGCCGGGTCGGAGCTGATGGGACTCCCTTCACTTTTAGCAGAGTACCTGTCGGAACTTGGCCCGAAGTTTCTCCATGTCCTCCCGAAGCTTTTCAGAGTACGGGTCATCGTGAGGGGAGTTCTGGACCAAACCCACGAGAGACTCCAGCGCTTTCATTCTCTTCCTGATGGCACACAGAAGAAGAAAATAAAAATCTAACAGGAATCTCATTCGGGTTTTACTCAACCAAGTCGCATCCATCATCAGTGAATGAGCGCTGCAGCCAGAGGGCGCTGGAATGGCCCGTTAAACGTCCCGTCATCCGACTGACGGAGACATTTCCTTAAAGGGCCCCGTGTTCTGCTCGTCCTCCACGAGGTAACGCAGTTCCAAAACGCTTGTACGAAATATCTGAGACAGCCTTTGGTCAAAACATCAAACAGCTGCTGCAGGACAGCGTCCCTCATTTCTGTCTCCGTCAAGAAACGCTTCTGAAAACAAAACCAAGTCCATTGCAATGAATGTGCATGTACGTGCACGTCCGTGACATCACAGGGGGAGGGATCTCTAGCAGGCACGTTTCGGCCGGTGATTACAGACCGACGCAGGATTGACTGGCCGGTTTATTTTGCTGCTTTTGGGTTGGTAACGACCCAAACTCACCGCAAGAGTGTAGAAACACGGGGAAGGCCAGTCTTTCATCACATGTTGACCTTTAAGTGACCTTTAAGTGGCAAGGTCGTGATAATTATTCACGGCTCACGTTTGATTTGAACGACTCAACTCGAGGGCGTGTTATCTCAGAGTTAAGCCCCGCCCCCTCTGGTGCGACCGATCCGTGCTTCTTACGCCGCTCAGAATTGTAACATTTCTAAAGGCTGCAAAATATCTGCTGATTATTCCACAGAACGTGTCAGATGTCCTCTCAGCTGGAACATCAGCGCCTCTAGAAGTCTGTATTTCTGCGTGCTCTGGAGTTAAGCTGCAACAAATGTACGAGACTCAAGCCGCTGAGCAGACGCAGCAGCACAGCTCGTGGTTCAGAACCAGGAGTTCTAGTGAAGGAACAATTCAAGACGCAACAACGTCGTTGGACTAACAGCAAACTGAGCCGCCGGATCATCAGCGTGACGGAGACACACGGAACATGGAAGCGTTCCGAGGAACGCGGCTGACCTCGATTTGGCGTCTGCACCGTGTTGGAGGAGACATTTCCATGTGACGCTAAAACCATAATAGAAGGAGACCTGTAGGGGGACAAGAGTCAGCATAAAGACCCGGCAGCTCCAAGTCCCCCCCCCCCCGTCTCGTCCCGCCCGGACCGTCCCCCCGGCTCACCTCGCTGGACAGCTTGGCCCCGTGAGAGGCTCCGTGTCTGCGGCCGTCCTGCAGGCCTCGGGCGGTCCCTCTCTGGAACCCCTCCCGGTATCCCTCCGCCCGGAACCTAAACAACAAAGGAACAGACAGGAGTGACCCGTGGACTCCGTCGGCGTGTCTCGAGAATCTCCATCTCACCACAGAAATTCATCTGGTTCTGGTCCGGAATGGAGTCGGTAACAAACATGACATTTTAACATGAAACCCATTTATGGACTCAAGAATCGGGTAGAAATACAACAACTCTGATTCACTTTGACTTTTCATGTTGGTGCATAAAGATACCAAGAACAATCTAGAACCTTCTGGTGCTGATCCAGATCACCGTGTGGACGGTGTAGATCCAGTTAGAACGAGCTGCTTGGGGGAGGTCTGTGCTCTGAGTGCTTTTCTAGTTCATATTTGTGAAACATGTTTTGTGGGTGTTTTTTTTTACCTTTTGGCATGAAGCTAAAACAGACATGCATGTGAAACCTGATCGCTGCATCACAGGTCAATCCAGGTCGTAGATTATATATATGTGACCGGGAACAAGTTTATTCCTGCTAGAAGCAGCTCAAGAGGATTCTCAGCCCGTTCTGGAATCATCCTGCAGCAGTTCTGACTGGGATGGGAGACCTGCTGTTTAAAATAGATTTTATGTGTATTTTTACCTGTTAAAACAACACAAGAGTACAAATAATCAATGTACAGCCCCATTCTTTGTGGAATGTTTATTTACATGTTTTTCAACAGGTTTTATAAAACAAAAGACTTCGGAACAAGTCAAATAGGCGCTTCTTTAAATGCACACATTAATATACTGATGGACACATAATAATAATAATAATAATAATAATAATAATAATAATAGTTTGGCATCTGCGAAGTGTCCCTCATCCCCATGCTTTGTCCCACATTTGTCCGGTTATGATCTGGTCCTACGTGATCCGGATCCACGTCCGAACCGGTCCAGAACGTTCCTTTCCATCGACCTGCTCGACAGACGGGTCAGGCTTTGTCGGTTCCGGTTCTGTGGTTCGATAATCCGAACCGTTCTCGTTATTTAACTTGAACTGTAATACTGTTATATTAAAAACAATCACCAGAGCGACACCAGTCCATTAGAACGAAGAACCGAATCGGGGCAGAGAGAACATGGACTCGGGAAGTTCGGCACTCGCGTCGGGAAACACGACTCACCTTTCTTCCGACGTAACGATACTGTCAAATATGTCGTCATGCTCAGAGCCGCCCGCCATCTTCCCTGAAAAGCGGTTCTGACAGAACCGGACAGCCCAGGAGGCCCGGCGCACCACAGCTCAGCGGCTAGCGGCTAACTGCTAGCTGCTAGCCTTGAATTAGCTTCAATCAGTGTCCAGCAGCCACCGCCTCTACTTCCGGCAACATCATAGAGGTGCTGCCCCGGAGCGGTCCGGAGGTGAACAAGTCATAGATTATTATTCAGTGTACCGCTGCATAACGTTGTATCTTTATTAACAATAAAGAAAAGAAAGAAATATAGTAAGAAATACTTACAACAAAGAATAACTTTTTAATTAACATTGTTTTTAATTTCCCTGAAATTAAAATAAATAAATTCCTTATTTAAGAGACAAAAGAAATTTGACCAACCATTTGATGCTGAAAAATAAAATACAACAAAAACATTATAAATTCAAACTGATCAGCAACATTAACTCAGGAGCACAACACATATATATATATATATATATATATTATAACTTGCTCGTCTCCCACCGTGAAGCTACAGACGCTTCGTCATATTTCCTCTTCTTAGCTTTCGTTTGTCTCCTACCTCCGTCTCAGGGGCGTCACCAGGTTTTAAGGACAGGGGGGGCTTAGCCCCCAGGAGATGTACAGGATGTGAGCAAATGTAACGTACGAGCACAAAACATCACGAACTGGTAGCAAGGACTGAGAAAGTATACATTATTATTATTTCAGTCTGTTTTTGGAATATTGGCGGAAACATAATAAATAAAAATAAAGATGTAAAACTTTTTTATTTACTTTGCTTTTTGCTTTTGCACAAGTGTATTGTATACTATATGTATTTTTAGTCTAATGCTGCACTGTTTGAACACATTTTTTGCTTTTGTATTTATATTTAATTTATGCAGAGAACAAAATATATATATATATTTTCCCTTTCAGAACTCCTGATCTTTCCCTCTTTTCCCTCAATGACATTTATTATTTCCCTGTTTCAATCAGCCATTTTAGCAGCATCAATTGGTAGCAGGTGAAACTTGTATTCACAGTATATTTCTATGCACCTTCTGGGTAACTGACTCAGTGACTCAAATGAATCGATTCACTTTAGTGAGTGATTCATTCAAACCCGACTCAGTAAAAATAATCATAGTTCCCATCACTACTTCGGGCTGTCTTCGATGAGAATGAGTGAGCGCGTGCACCGGCATTTACTAACTTAGTGAGTCCAACGCGTGCGCCTCCTTCTGGCATGGATGTACAGTATATGGTTTTAGCAACCATGTTTCATGTGGGTTACAGTACCATTTAAAGATGGCGTACGCATCAAAACAGCAGCTTTTACTTCATCCCGACTCAGAGTGAAATCTAATCAAAGTTTTTTTCTGCTTTTCTTTGCTTCACAACCTTCAGACGGCTGATTGTGATTCATGAAGGACTGCTGACAGTCACAACGCGTCCATTTTGATTTTCACATAAAGCGTCGGGCCCAACATGTGATGACTTTACAGGCATTGACTATAACAAGTTCATATTTATTGACTGTGTGTAAAGATTTAAAGGATGTTGAAACTGTAATTAAAATATGAAACAAACTCCTGAAATGATGTTATTGTAGCCTGTACTAGGTGGTTAAGTCCCCTGCTCCATTTCATTCCCATTAGTGGGATTCGAGACCAGGGCCATTTTGCCCCCCTCAACAAGGCTACCGACTATGCCACTGTGTTGGGGAGGAAACTTTCCCTGTTATTACATAGTAATAAGTTGATATTTCAGACCAGACCTGGTGCAAGCACCCCACCCGAGGCTTTCAGCGCACCGTACAGCAGGTGAGACGGGTGAGCTGGCGAGGCATCAGCTAACCAGAGGCCACGAGTGGCGTGAGGACCCGCAGCCGGCAGCAGGCGCTGAAAACCAGGCGGGAGGTCAGCAGGTTGGGGTGACGGAACAGCCTGGACAGCAGAACCTCGGTCGCACTGCCTGACGGCGATGACAGTGTGCATTCAGAACCATCACAGCTCTGCAAGGGAGGCATACAAACAAACGCCTCACGCACACACGCAGTCCATGCATCCAAACTCGCAAAGAGACGAGTGAGATGATGAGGATCAAATGCTGCAAACATAATTGTCTCGAGTGCTTTTAAAGCTTTACAACAGCGATTTCAATACTAGAATGAACCCAAAAAAAGAAGCAAACTTTAGATGCATTGCAGAGAATACAGTTTAATCATGTGAGATGGATTCGGCTGGTTGGTTTATAGAGAAATCATGTGTATTGACAGCTGTTTATCAGTGGTTATCAAGAAGTATAACGAAACACATCTGAATATGCAGTAAACCTCCTTAAAGCATTTTATTGTTCCAATCAACCACTAAGAAGATAGTGGTTCCCATGGCAAGTTCAAGACTGAACATCCAAGCCATTCCCCACCACCACCCTGAACGCTTGGTGGCTTTGTTCACGTTTTAAAGATCAAAGCAACAAAGCATCCGAAAATGGTATATATATAACGGATGCCACAGTTATGGTTTTATGGACTTAGCTTCCGTCTGGTAAGAAACTTTTATTCTTTACACCCGGTCTATCTCTTGTCAAGCCATTTTGTACGGCCCTTTGGTTGACTCTGACCGGCCTGTGTAAGGTTAATTGGAAATGACAAAATAAACATTTTTAATTTTACCTCATGCATGGACTAAAACTGCATTCAGTGCCCGCTCAATATCACAAATGGTGAAACGTTCAGATTTATTTTACCAATGTTTTGAGAAATGTAATTGAATAAATTATTTTTTTTATAAGGCAACCAAAAAGATGTATTGCTTAATTATAACATAGATAGATAGATTATAATGTATTCAACTATTGAAACATATTAGATATAGCTTAGCTTACTAAATATTTAGTAATTGATCCGATATATAAATGTTCCTAATTGTTTTGTTTGTTTGATAAGAAATAACAGTTGTATTTTCAAGTACTATATAATGTATTGTTTGCTATTTTTGTGTACTTGGTCGATATATGGTTTCTTGTACACAAAAAGGTATGGTTTTGTTTTTTAATTTTTTATTCTGCTTGAAATAAACTAAACTAAACTAAACATGTACATGTTTAGCTTAGTGCTTTTTTTAAATAAAGTTTAGTTTCGTGCTTTTTTAAATAAAGAAAAACTCTTGATCTGATGTAGAATTGAGTTCAGACCGTCCAATGGCTGAACTGATGTAGAGTTTGAATCCAGCTGTTTGAGTTGTGAACAGTTGACAATGTTTCTAATGGCTTCACGTTTCTCTTCCATTTAGAGAGAACAGTGTTGGGTTGGTTCGTACGACAGGAGAGAAGTACCGTTTCGTTTATGTCCGTTGGCATGAGTACGGTTGAAAGCACATTCCGGCTTACTGCCGTGAATTTCATCCACCTGGAGCTCGTGCAGGTGACCAGAGCATGTGGCGAGACCATCAACAGCGGTCAGGCCAGCATGCAGTTCTGCACCGAGCTGCAGAAAAGACTGAAGAAGGTTCTCCATCAGGTATGCACTGTTCAGTTCTTTCAGTCATAGATGGGAATCTTGCCTTCTGTCTGTTCACCTCACATGCAGTCATATATTCTAGACTGTATTTACTGACGTTTGGACTCGTTCCTGTCTTTAGAGTTGTGTGGCGTGCCGTCCCGCTCCCAGCTCGGTAGACGCCGTCTTCAACGTGCAGAATCTGCTCGGCGCAGGCACCTTTGGGTGAGTCAGATAAGACGTTTCTTGTTCCTACCGACTCTCTGGATTCTCTCTCCAGTCCCGGAGGATGCTGACGTTCTCTTTTGCCTCTCGTACAGGTCCGTCTCCATGGTGACCAGCAAGGCGACCGGTCAGCGCTTTGCGATGAAGGCTGTCAAGCACGGGTCGGTGCCCCCCGCCATGCTGGGCTTAGAACGAGGAATTCTGGCCTGTGCCAGCAGCCCGTTCGTTATGTCCATGCAGTGCTGCTTCTGCACACAGACAGACACCTGCATGGTGATGGAGCTGATGGAAGGTAAGTGGACACACATGAGCTCAATCGTTGCTGATCAGTCATGTACAAGTGTTGTGTGTAGCGCACGCTAACGCTTCATGTATCGAGTACACGTTTGGACCCAACAGATCTAATGGCTGACCGTCTCTGTTGTCTGTCTCCTTCCGACCTCGTAGGGGGTGATTGTGGTCGCCTCCTCCAAAGGGGAGGACCCCTTCCAGTAGACCTGGCCCGACTTTACATCGCAGAGACAATCCTAGCCCTGGAATACATCCACGGCCACGGGATTGTCCACAGGGACCTGAAACCCGACAAGTGAGTCCCCAGCCCGTCCTAGATGTGAGATTAGATTTAAGGTTTATTGTTTCTCCTTTGGGATTTATGTTTTATGTTTTTATTTCTAATGCCAGAGAAACATTTAGATTGAGCTTCCCTGATGTGTCTGGAGAATTTAGCGGTAGCCTTTTCTCCAACATCTCCAAAACCAGTACGCTCTGACTATCGTAGAAGGGCGGTTAGCCAGACATGCTAACGAATGTAGCCCAGCACAGAACAGACAAACAGTCAAGGTTGTCATAGGATCTAACAACAGTCGTGTTTCTGCTGTTTCCATTGCAGCATATTGATCAGTTCCACTGGCCACATCAAAGTCGCTGACTTTGGCCTGGCCAAGATGGGCACGATCAACATGGCCTCCAGGCGGCTTCCAAAGCCGGATCGCCTGCGGGCCATCAGAGAGTTTTACTGCTCTGAGGTTAGTCGCTTCTCTTCTTCTCTACATCAATCAAATGCGCATTGCTGGGATTATTACTCGGGTTTGAATTCCTCTCATTGATTTCTTCCTGCAGATGATTGGAACTCCGGCCTACATGGCCCCTGAAATCGTCCAGAGGAGCTGGTACGGGAAGCCGATCGACTGGTGGGCCCTCGGCGTCGTCTTGTTTGAGCTTTTAACGGCGCAGCTTCCATTCTTGCCGAGCTCAAACAATGACATGTACCATGCCATCGTTCACGGTAAGACTCTTTAGATCCACATCACAGCAGATCTGAAAGTTGTCTTGTCCTTGAACAATGATTCAAATGTCTGTTCTCCAATACTTTGTGATTGACCTTCTAAAAACTCTCACCTCAGTCCTTTTGGTAACAAACGTCTTCTTTGGCTTCGTTTCCAGATGACATCCAGTGGCCCACAGAGTGCGCCGTGCCGAAGGAGGCCCGTAAGCTCATCTACGGGCTCCTGTACAAGGACGCCACGTACCGGTCTGGCACAGGTGAGTGGGAGGACAGGTGGACTAAAGTACACCGTAGAGACATTTGGTCAGGTGTAGCTCTCAGGACAGCTCAACATTTACAGACATAAAACTACATTCATCATCATCTGACCCTTCATGTTTTTCCAGGAGGGATCCATGAGATTAAGGGACAGTCCTTCTTCGAAAACCTTGATTGGAACACCCTCCTGGAGCAGGATGTCCCGTGGGTGACGGGGAACAAGACAGGTAAGTCTGAACAGACAAACCCAGACTCCCATTTGACAGGAGCAGAGCGGTAGCTGCTTTGATAGCGGGCAGTTAGCGGCGCTCATTTCAATCTTCTTTGATCTTTAAACAGTTCGATTCATGGTCAGGGCAATACCCTGAAATCTTCAGATTTCTTTTCCCTCTATTTTGGACGGATTTTAATTACCGGGACGTTTAGAGGCAAATACATTTGGATCAACGTAATAACAGCTGATTTATTCGGTGGCATTTCACATTTGTTTTTTTCTGTGTTCTCTACAGTCCAGCCACAAAGAGCCCAGGAGAAGCCCATCAGCAGCGTTCAGAACGAGCTGCAGGTTGATTGGGCGATACCGGATCTGTCACCGGGTGAAGTCCGCCAGGTAGGAGACCCTCTAATGAGACCTTCTAGTATCTGTTTCACCTGTCACTCGTTTTACCTGCGACTTTTATGGGCTGCTGTTTGCCACCGCTCTTACAACTACTGACTGTGTTATCTTACTAATTCTGTTCATTTCATCATTTGCTTCTTCCAAGCCTGTAAAGGAGCTGCAGGAGAACCAGCAGGAGGTGGTCCGCCTCCAGAGACTCCTGCTGAAGATGCAGCAGGAGCTGGCTGAGGCCGCCCTCCGTCACAGGGAGGTGCTCTGTCAGCTGGACACCACCAAGGAGGATCTGCGGGCCGTGCAACAGCAGCTCCTCACCTCCGCGGAGGACAACCAGCTCCTCAAGGGAGTAGCTGAGCAGCTGCGGAGGGAGGCTTTCCGCATGAAGCAGCATTTTACAGAAATGCTTGCGGAGAAGGAGGAAGCCTTCCGGAGGGAGCTCCACAAGCAGGTGGCAAAGCTGAAGCAGGAGCTGCGTGAGAGGAGCGAGGAGGAGGTCCGCTTACAGAAACTCCTGCTTAAGACGGAGCAGGAGTTTGCTGAGGCGGAGCTCTACGTCCTCCACCACAGGGAGGTGCTGTGTGAGCTCTACGCCACAGAAGAGGCTCTTCAGGCGGTACAGCAGCAGCTCAGCACCACCCTGGAGGACACCCAGCTGCTTCAGGAGCTAGCTAAGAAGCGGTGGGAGGAGGCTTCACGGAAGGAGCGACATTTTGGATCGAAGCTGGCTCAGAAGGAGGAGGAGCTGCGTGAGAGGAGCGAGGAGGAGGTCCGCCTAAAGGAACTCCTGCGAAAGACGCAGCAGGAGGCCGAGCTGTCCGCCATTTGCCACAAGGAGGTGCTCTCTGAGCTGGACACCACCAAGGAGGCCCTCCGGGCTGTAGAGCAGCAGCTCCTCACCTCCTTGGAGGACACCCAGCTCCTCAGGGCAGCAGCTGAGCAGCAGCGGGAGGAGGCTTCCCAGAAGGAGCAAGAGGAGGTCCAGTCCCTGCCTCAGGTGAGCCGGCTCATTTTAATTTCACATGTCTACAGATCACACAACAAAACCTTTGGAGATTAAATCAAACATGCCGTTTCTGTCTTTTCAGGAGCTTCCGAAGAAGAAAGGAAAGAAGGCCAAGCGCCTATTGGCCTCCCTGTTTCCCTTCATTAAAACAAAGAGGAAACATTAACATCCCTCTGGACCTGGGCCCCTCCGATTCTGAACCCGCGGCTGAACCCGGACCCGGTCGGGGAGGAGATCCCGCCCCAGTGGAGGAGTTCAAGTACCAGGGGTCTTGTTCGCAAGTGAGGGAAGGATGGAGCGGGGATGGACAGACGGATAGGTGCGCCGTCTGCAGCAATGCGGACTCCGCACAGATCCGTCACGGTGAAGAGAGAGCTGAGCCGAAAGGCCTCCGCGTTGAGAGGAGCCAGATGAGGTGGCTCGGGAACCTAGTCAGGATGCAACGGCTCTTCTTCCTCAGGGAGCTGAAGCGGGCTGGACTGCTTGCAAACTTTTACGGGCCACGATAGAGAGCATCCTGGGTCTCAGTGCGACCGTGTGGTACGGCAGCTGCACGGCGCAGGACAGGAAGGACCTATCCCGGGTGGTGAGGACAGCTCAGGGGATTGTGGGTCACCGTCTGCCTGATCTGGACTCAGTTTACACCTCCAGAGTCCAGAGGAGGGCCAGACGCATCGCCACAGACCCCACCCACCCAGGCCACAGACTGTTTGTCCCGCTTCCCTGATGGGAGCGGAATGTTTTGCACTATTGCTTGTGATTCTAACTCTCTTTGTGTATATATATTGTTTCTCTAAGAAAGAGAATTGAGTTTTTGTATTTGATTTAGTATTTTATGTTCCGATGTTTGCCTTAAGCCGTGGGCCTTCACGCGATATTATGTTCGCCCGGCCCCGGATAAGCGGTTGAAGATGGATGGGTGGAAGTTCATATTTATTGACTGTGTGTAAATATTTAAAGGATGTTGAAACTGTCATTAAAATATGAAACAAACTCCTGGAATGATATTATTGTAGCCTGTACTAGGTGGTTAAGTCGACGCGCTTCACGAGGCCTTCACGCACACACGCGTGATCATTTATGTACAGAATTCTTTGGTCGTACACTTTTTGTAATTCAGTCAGTCACAGCGTAGTACAACTCCGGTAACGCCTCAGGTCTCCTCACCGATACGGTGGCGTAGTCGGTAGGGTTACCGACTTACAGCCGAAGGAACTGGGTTTGCATCCGACTGTGGGAGTGGGGGTGGAGCGGGGGTAGCAGGGTAGGCCTGGGGCCTTTGCCCGGGCGGGGTGAACTGGTCCGCTCCACTCCGCCCGGGGGTGCCCTAGGCCTACCCTGCTGCCCATGCTCCATCTCATTCCCATCAGTGGGATTCGAAACCAGGGCCATTTTGCCCCCTCTCCACACTGCTACCGACTTCTTCCCTGGTCTAAAATCCCAACTCATTACAAAGTTCTGACAAAGTTGCAGCTGGAAACTTTGTCAGAACTTCGTAATGAGATGGTATTTCAGACCAGAAAAAAGGTCCATGGAACATTAACGCTCTGGTCGTCTGTAATCATCATTAAAATTGTCCCAAGTAAAAGGAAAAATACTCTTCTCCAGGATATTAATTTATTCTCCATTATTATTTGTGGGAAACAAAATGTCGAATTAATGACCGTAGTTTGGGGACCCCTGCTCACTAGAATAACAAGAGAAAAGACATTCATACGTTGAACAGTGACAGCTTTATTGCCTCATAACAGTAAAAGTACAAAGGGTTAGGAGAGGGAGTTCCATGTAATTCGTGCGTCTTATCTGGATCTGCATGATTGAAATGAATCCGGTGGTCAGAAGGTCTCTGAGGACAGAACCCAGAGCGGGCCACGCCGTGCGTCCGGTCCGTCGACGGTCCAGATCTCTGGTACCGGCTCGCGCTGAACCCTGGAGGGTTCAGAATCAATCAATCGTAAATTGAACGTGACATATTTCAAATCATCCTTCAAGTGCAATTAAAATCAGGCAGCATCATATAATCACCGTATTCTAGCAGAAACGTTCATATTTTAACATCCAAAATTAAATGAACTTATTTTTACAATAAAATGACTGAACCGCATCTCCAATGCTGCACCACGTGATCACTGCTTCACTGCAGTAGCTGTATGATAGCTAGCTAGCGGATAGCTGCAGTGAGCATTCGTATTGAATTTGGCACTGAACCTGGCTGTTAGCTTCGCGCTACCGCTATTAGCGCCTCTTTTTCCCCCAATCATTCTTTACAATTTAGAAGATATGACATACCATGTTACTGCTAAATATCTAGTATCTCCGATTGGTTTATTTTACAAAGATAATCATCAGAACTCGGTGTCATTTGCCCAGAAACAACTTTCGCGGTTCATGGCCTTGTTAGCAACTAGCAACTAGCTTCCTTACCGGAGCTCACGTCGAGAGGGCCCGCTGGATGATAGCGGCTCCTCCGTTCGGTTCAATACTGGATTCGGTCCTAAGAAGCAAGCGTTAATTAATAAAAGCGATGCGAGGATTAATTACTGATTTACAAATCTTGCTTCCTACCGAGGTTCTCTTCGGGCTAGTGTTGTGCGATTCCTGAACGAATCGTTCAAAACCCGTGATTCACTTTACGGAATCATGAGTCATGATTCTTCTTCCCCACTGAGTCGTTCACTGACTCGTCCCTGCTACCGCTAGTTAGCCGCACAGCTAACTGAGGACACCGATCAGTATATTACTGCTGTTCTAACATACCTTGTAGAAACATGTCGAGTTAATCATTGTAATTGTGAGAAAAGCATCGATTCATGTTTTTTTAATGAACTGCCCATTCCCCTGGTGAACCGTCCCACTCGCTACAAGCTAGCATCAGCTCAGCTGCGCTCACAACAAGAGAGCGGTTCACAGAGTCGCCCACCCCTCCCTGCAGCACAACGAGTCACTGAGTCCGGACTCACTAACCCCCTTTCACTCGACTCGAGCCTGGGGGGGCCCTTCCTCACCGGAGCCGAGGGGCTGCTGCCCCGCCCGTTCTGTTTGTCTCACAAGGATCAATAAGAGACGAAAGTAAAATCGATATTCAGTCAGTTAGTCCAATGATTATTCTGAGGATAAACTTTAGTGTCCGGACTTAACAGAAACTATTTAATGCCGCCTTTTTATTACAGTATATAATTAAAATTAAAAAATCTATTTTTTAGAATATTGGCGGAAACATAATAAATAAAAATAAAGATGTAAAACTTTTTTATTTACTTTGCTTTTTGCTTTTGCACAAGTGTATTGTATACTATATGTATTTTTAGTCTAACGCTGCACTGTTTGAACACATTTTATGCTTTTGTATTTATATTTAATTTATGCAGAGAACAAAAAATATATATATATATTCCCTTTCAGAACTCCTGATCGTTCCCTCTTTTCCCTCAATGACATTTATTATTTCCCTGTTTCAATCAGCCATTTTAGCAGCATCAATTGGTAGCAGGTGAAACTTGTATTCACAGTATATTTCTATGCACCTTCTGGGTAACTGACTCAAATGACTCAAATGAATCGATTCACTTTAGTGAGTGATTCATTCAAACCCGACTCAGTAAAAATAATCATAGTTCCCATCACTACTGTGCACACCGCAGTGAACACACAACATGGACAAACAAAAAGTGACAAACACACAGTGTTCTGAAGAGAGAGTGCAATGGATTTATTTGTGCTCCTTAATTCTGTCCCTTCCATCCAATCATCACCAAGAGTTGTCCCAATACACCAGATTCTCATCAGCCTCTAGAGGAAAGTCTGGATCACCAAGTCCTCAGGAGATCTGAGGAAAAAGAGAGAGAGCAGAGTGAGAGCCACAAACACTGACCCAGCAACCTCCACTGACTCAGAAATCTGTGGGCGGAGTTAACTCTCAGATCGAGTTTTGATAGGTGCTGGAGTGGTGGACCTGGCATGCGTGAAACCTCCACCTAAGAACGGGGCAGCCATCCACAAGTTACTGTACTTGTGGATGGAAGCATCAAAGAATGCTACTCTGTTGTGACGACAGTCGGAATCAGCGTCACTGCTAATAAAGTCGACTATTCTATGTCAGCCTGATTCCTGAAACAATCTCTCAGAGCTGATGAACGGGTTTCAAACATTTAATTTCACATTCACGTTTCTTTGTGTGAATAAATGTCAAACAGGTGCAGCGTTGGACAAAACGACAGCCGAGCTTCAACGTAGCAGCGACAGAAAAGGCCACAATAAGGACTATTGTGTTGTTTTTGCCAGAAGGTCCATTAATCATGGGGGGGGCATGCTCAAGGGCACCCCGGCAGTGCTCTGCCCATAGACTGGCCCCTCCCCAGCCACCAGTACACCCTCCATATTTCGTCTGGGCCGGGAATTGAACCTCTGATTCCTGACCCACTGCCGAAAAATGTTGGTTAATAGAACTGGCTCATCTGGCCCGATTGGGGACTGAACCCATGACCTTGGTATTATTAGCACCATGCTCTAACCAGCCCAAAGACTCTGAATGCTCCAGCAGTTATTTGATGCGTCCGGGTTGGGCACCGGCGTAAGGCCATCGTGGACGGGTTCTGGTTCCTCTGCTGCCGGGCGCTGGGTTTGACAGCATCCACAGCACAGGCAGATCAATCAACGGAACACAGATCAGATCAATCAGCAGCAGAAATCCACTCATTTCATGAGTCACATTCGGTCCAGTCTGGATTTCACTTCTCGGGGGGGGGACCTCAAACCCAGGACCTTCTTCCCTCACAGCAAGAAGGTTGCAGGTTGGATTCCGTTCCGTGTCTGCGTGGGTTCTCTCGTTTCCTCCACAAATATGAGGTGAACTATTCACACCAAACTGTCCGTCGGTGCGACTGTGGGAGGGTTAGCAGCAAACTGGCTACTCGTTAGCCGTCGCCAGACGTTCATCTTGTTCAGAATTTGGTTCAGGAGAAATGACGGGTCTAGAACAGCTCGGTAAAGTCTGTCTTCATCACTGCCTCGCTGTTCAGAATATTTCGTTTTCAGCTCACTGAAACTCAACTTGTGTGAAATGTATTTATGACCTTTGATGATCCCAAAGACGTGAGCTTCAGAAAAGGTTCCTGTTTGGAGCCGCGCTCTGAGAGACATCTCAAAGACAAAGTTGTGAAGACGAGCACCGAAGCTTTTTTGTCGACTGTTCGTGTAGAATTGTAGATATTTTCACGTTACAGGAGAAGACGTGACAGTTTACATCTGAAACGCATTCAAGTTTGATTCCACATGAAGCGAATCACACAAATAGAAATCTACACGTTCTAATCTATCAACACAGATTATCATTGCAGGAGTACATTTTATTTTAGACCATTTTCTCTCATGTTTGTCTGAGGTTATGGCAGCACCTGAGAGTCGGTAGAAATTAAATCTCTCGTCTCCCGGTGAATTTCCAGCATAGGTTTCCATAGCAACGGAGTTCATTCAGCTGTGTTGAAGTTGCTTCATGGACCTCAACAGAGTCCCAGTGAGACAGAACAACCGGAACAAGCCCGGCTTATTTCTTAGTCCTGCTCCATGAAACGGTGTCTGGACCCAACATCAAACGGTTCTGTTGTAAGAAACCGGTAATCTTTTTCGGTTTTTAGAGGTAATTTTTTCAGTTTTTCTGAATGTTGAAATAATTCTGTAGGCCTATTTATTTTAGGTCTAGTAATGGCTGCCGTAGATCTTGCTTGTTCTATTCGCTTTTATTTTCATCTTGGTTTAAGACACTGGGAAGTACTCTGCTGTCTGAGTAACCTTGAAGGGATTGTTCTCAGTTTATCGACTTTGCGTAGGCACCTCAAGTCTATGCGGTTGTTCAGAAGAAAGTGCCATTCTGATTTGCTGGATACTGCGCTGTTTCTTCAGGAACAGATGGATCAACATGGCATGCTCCATGGATATAAGATGATGCACCAGAAATGCCTTCAACATGGCTTTGTTGTTACTCAGGAAACAATTAGGCACCTGCTACACTGCTCAAAATATCCAATCTGTGGGCAAACGAGGGCGAAGGCTGCAAGCAGCATCGACATGCTTCTTCGGAAAATAGGGCTTGAAGTTATCTCATAAATTCAGGAAAACCGAAACTTTTTTTTTTTTCTTTAAGTTATCTCATAAATTCAGGAAAACCGAAACTTTTTTTTTCTTTCTTGAAGTTATCTCATAAATTCAGGAAAACCGAAACTTTTTTTTTTTCTTGAAGTTATCTCATAAATTCAGGAAAACCGATTTTTTTTTTTCTTCAGTGAATGCAATAAGCTTCCGTACAAATGTCACCTGTTTGTGTTTTAAAACTCATTTTGAATTGACATTTTAGACTTTTATTTTATTAGGGCAGTTAGTTACCAGTTAGTGTCCGTGCTTTGATGTAAATGCTGCTTTGATGTTCATGGTATATATAGAGATCATTCCCAGCTAGACCAGTCAGTGAGAGCTATTGAGAGAGAGATTGAGAGAAGAACTTTGCTTGTTGGCAGTCCTATCATGACGTCACCAGTTATTTCATCTCCGTTAAGGGCCAGTTCTCCCGTGGACAACAGGGTGAGTGAAATATTTAAACTTTGACTGTCTTTGATTTGGATTTGGAGAAGCTGCCGTCTTTTCACTTTCTAGCGCGATAAAACGGACTGTGGGAATTGAACCTTTGGTAGATTTGCATGGGAACTCCTCACTACTGTACTACTAATCTCAAATTGATCAATACACAGTTTTATCAAGTGTTGAGAAGTTCGTTTTGTTTCACAAAGACTTAAATTAAAATGTGTATATTTCATCACCAAATGTGTCATGATTGTATCTCTGAAAAGGTAGCTATTTGAACCGTTTGTGATCGATCAATATTATGTTGGTCAAAAAATAACTGTCATCTGTTTGTGTTGACATTTTTAAACGTTTTTGAATTGACATTGTTAGACTTTTATTTTATTAGGACACTTCATGTGACTGTCACACATGAAGCGTCGCTTCATTTCATCCTGTGGTGACGTTAACGTTTCAGGCTTTTATGAGGGCCTGAAACAAATCCTAAACGCAAGCAGAAATGAAACGGTGAAATCGCACATCAAATATATGTTGGTAGAGATAAATCTATATTTCTGTGTGCGCTGTGAAGAGCAGTTTAAATGTTTTTAATTCGGCCAATGCCTTTCGTGCTGCAACCGTCTGCATCCATCTGGGCTGGGGACGGGCTCAAGGAGACGCTACCGGGGCGACCTCTGAGGCTGCACAAGGGCAATCACTAGACAGAAATGTACACGAGGTCTACAGTCGTGTACTCAGATTGGTGCTATGAACATTCTACAGATAGACATAATCTATGCAGGGATATAGACAACATATACAGGTTAAATTAGGACATACATGGATTAAGGTCGTCATACCATATGAACAATGACATACATTAGTACTATTTATATTAAATACTGTAGTAGTATTTTAGTACAATAACAATAATACATTTGATTTATATAGCGCTTTTCTAAATACTCAAAAGTCGTTTTACAAGAGGTGCATAAGTTAAAAACAGCAAAACAATAGAGACAATAAAATATAAACATGACAATAAATGAGATCAAAAGTTAATGATACATTTTTGAACAGATGGGTTTGAGTTGTTTGTTGAAGGTGAGGCAGTCAGAGCAGAACAGCAGGATCAGCAACATGAACAGAACAGTACGCTGCTCCTCCTGCAGCTTCAGCTCATTGAGCTGAGAGGAGAATGCTTGAGATGCTGCTAGTTCCTGAAGCAACAGACAGGAGGAGGAAGGCAAACATCCATTCTGTTCCCATCAACAGGAAAAGGTGGGCTTAAAGAAGAGGGCCAGTAAAAGTCCTGAGAGAGACAGGAAGAGGCGGGCCAGTCCCTCGGCCAGTCGGCCTCTAACGGCTCACGGAGCCACTGACCCACCTGGCAGCACAGGTGAGAGGAGACGGGAAAGAATCTGTCCTCTCCTTTAAGTGGAAACGATCAGATGACTGAAATCGCCTGAATGTTTTCACAGGTGTGAACGAGAGGAAGAGGAGACGCAGGCGGGGGGGGCTCCTCCCCTCTGATGACTCTGACTCCTCCGTCTCAGGGTCCACTGTCCCCACCGACGCCAGAGGTGAGACGAGAAGCATCTTGTGTTCTGTGCTGAGCAAAGGCTGCTGAAATAACCCCGATGATGTCATGGTGCTACTCCAAAGCATGAAAGGTGCTGGTGAGCTGCATCATGGGAAACGTAGGTTTTTGTAGCTTGACCCGTGTTGGGGACTAAACATCTGATATCTCAGCCTCTGCTGCTTCAGTTAGTACCAATCTCATTTAAATGTGTCCCTTGTGAGTTTCTTTGTTTTGTTCTTATTCAGAAATTAAAGGAGACCACATTTTCCTTGTCTCCTGTCTCAATGCTAAGCTAGGCTAACTGACAACAGGCCCAAGAGGTCATCTTATTCTCCAGTGGAGCCTTGGGTTTTGGATTCGTACTGGAAATAGGACCAGATGTTAAAACGATGCTTCTTTTACGAGAGATGACTTTATACGTAAAGTTGTGAAAGAGTTAAATCAAGCTGTTCTTGTGTGTATTTTGTTTTTAGAAGTCTTCAACCTAAAGTACTGGGAGGGGGCGCTGGTGGGCAAAGGAGGCTTTGGATCCGTGTTCCGTGGATTCCGTCGATCCGACTACCTGCCTGTAAGACTCCCATGTCCTGCATGACTGTTGTATGTGGGACGAGCTGTCTAAATGTCTGCTTCTGTCCTGTAGGTGGCCATCAAACACATCCGTCTGGGGGCCTCCAAACCAAATGTAAGTTCTTCGTCTTGCTGCCAACAAGTCTGGACATTATTTAGGTCCGGTTCTAAACTTTCTGAGCAAACGTTCAACAGGCAAAGGAATCAAATTCATTTACAAACGCATGATCTTGATGCAGTACAGAGAGGGCGGGGCTTAATCTTGATCCTGGCCTATTATAATGGTTCCTTAATATATATATAGATATATTTTGTAATTTATCCTATGTATAAATGTTCCTTAGTTGTTTTGTTTGTTTTTTTGTTTTTGTTTTTTCATCTTCATTGTGTTAATTGCTTTTTTTTTTTCTTCCATTACTGGTTTTCCAATAGATGAGAAATAACAGTTGTATTATGGGGGTGGGATTTAATACGTTTTTCTGCTTCCCACTCCTTTTCAAGCACTATATAATGTATTATTTGCTATTTTTGTGTACATGAACTTTGGTGGTTGTTTTGGACATATTTGTTGGGTTTTTGTTTCTTTAGTCGATGTATGGTTTCTTGTACGCAAAAAGGTATAATTTTGTTTTGTCTTTAATTGTTATTCTGCTTGAAACAAATAAGTAAATAAATAAATAAATAAAATAAATAAATCGCATGCATCCGGTTTAAAGCGCTTTGAACTCATTGATTTCAACCGTTTGTAATCCAGTCGGTGATGGTGAACGGCAGAAGGATCCCTCTGGAGGTGGCGCTGATGCTGGTCCTCGGGTCAGGTGGAGGTACCAGTGGAGTCGTGGCCCTGTTGGACTGGTACGAGCTGCGTGATGAGCTGATCCTCGTCATGGAGAGGCCACTCCCCTGCACGGATCTGATGGCCTACCTTCAGTCACGAAGGTACTCCCTGGAGGAGAGTGAAGCCAAAGTAAGTAGCCGACGGCAGGTCCATGTCCAGGTTCAAATATGTCCAAGCTCACAGTCTGTTTCTCTGTCCCTCAGAGCATCATGAAACAGCTGGTGGACACCCTCATCACCATCCAGTCCAAAGGTGTCCTCCACAGGGACCTGAAGCCGGACAACATCCTGGTTCGACCCAGCCCCCATGGTCCACGAGTCAGCATCGTTGACTTTGGCTGTGGTACCATGCCGATGGGAAAGAAGCTCAAGACGGGTCCAGGTAGGCCGTCGGCCCTGATGTCAGCGTCAGTGCTGTGTCTCTCCTGTCTGTCCTCCGCCTGCATCCCTCACCGTTAACGTTGTCTCTGGGGTCTGGCTTGTGCAGGAACCAGACCATACACCTGCCCTGAGTGGATCAGGTCCGGCTGCAACCGGGCCGAACCGCTGACGGTGTGGCAGCTTGGTGTGGTGATGTACCTGATGTTCCATCCTCACTTCCCCTTCAATGGAGCGACAGAAATCATCTCGAAGGATGCTGGCGTCAGGGAAGACCTTTCTTCTGGTGAGTCAAAAGGACACACAGACAGGACAGACTCCAGCAGAAACAGAGCTCATGTGTGGACTCAATTATTGTTCCTCTTTGTCCAGACTGCAAAGACTTCCTACAGGGCTGTCTCTGCAAGAGACCAAACAGCAGGTCCAGCTTGCAGACCCTGAAGGATCACCCCTGGATTCAGATCTAAGGTCCATCCAGACAATCACTGCAGCAAAGACAACATCCATCAGCATCAAAGTTCCACAAACGCTCCGTTACATCCTGAAGCGGCACTTCCCCTGCAGACACTTCCTGTCACACCTGTCAGGCAGCGGGAGGAAACAGAGACCTCTCTTTCCGTGGCAGAAGCCCTCGATGGACGCTTTGTTCAGGACTTCCTGACTGACCGGAGGCGGGCACTTGCTGTTTCCTGTCCACACGAACACAGCACCCTGTCTGGCCACGCCTCTCCACAAGGTGGAATCTTCACAAGCCTGTGAGCTCACCTTCACTGTAGGAGTGTCCTTTACAGGCTCCTGGCAGACTCCATCTTCAGATTCAAACCAGCAGCAGCCAGCTTGTCATCAGACGCAAACGTTGTTCAGCCGGCGACGCTCGAGCTGGTGTGACTCATCTTTTATTGTTTCACTCATTCCGAGGGAACATGTAATTATGTATATATATGAAGATATGAATGTGTATTATATGTACAGTATGAATGTATGTAAATATAAAAAATAATTTGACAACACAAAATGTCAGCCAAGTTGTCGGTTAACACTGTTTCACTAAATGACAAAATTGTTTAGCGACGGGGTCTGAGCAAAACTCTGTCGTTACGTGAGCGCCACCTGTAGAAGCACCGCCCATTTACACACACACTACTGTTGGCGTTAACAGCTATGGGTTGACCACACTAACACCATAGAACAATTTACAGAAGGATCGGACGTTTGGTTTGCTCTTATCAACTGACAAATCTAAAGAAGTTATGAAGTACGTGCTGCTGGAGGAATGTGCAGCTCTGCTTGTGTGGCGTTGGGGATATGGGGCCAAACGGTCCGACCTTTGCCGACAACGCCACTTTAGGACTTGCAACCTAAAGACCTATTTAATTTTTTTTGTTCCTTTGGTTCCCAGCTCGTTTTAGCGGGTTTCCCACCCACAGGTCCGCTCACAGTGAAAACCAGCACGGCATTTAATAATTCAAAATATTTATCGAACACTCTAAAAACAAAAGAAAAGGAGAGACAAGACAGTGACAGTCTACGGCCAACCTGCCTTCGACGGGGAAAACACAAAGACAGGAACCAGGGAACGAGGGAAGGGAAGCACCTATATACGCCCCCCCCCAATCAGTGGCAAATGGGCCACAGGTGCTCCCTCCCACACCTGCCTGCCTAATTACATCCCATCCGGTTACACTCGGAAAGGCCTCTGTTTGAAGAGCTCATGTTGTTCTTTTGTGGGTTTTTATATAACATGTGATTTTTATTCTCATTATGAGCTGCTACTCAGGCCAGAACTCTCATAAAATCGTTTTTCAATCTCAAGATTTCTTTGTAAATAAAGATAAAATAAACTAAAACTAAAAAGTCAACGTGGTCTCAGCTTCTAGTTCTTTGCTGAAGATGCAACATTCCACATTCCCAAGGGTCTGCAACCCGCGGCTCCGGAGCCGCATGTGGCTCCATCCATCGTCATCCGCTTATCCGGGGCCGGGTCGCGGGAGCAGCAACCTAAGCAGGGAAGCCCAGACTTCCCTCTCCCCGGGGGGATCCCGAGGCGTTCCCAGGACAGCCGAGAGACATAGTCTCTCCAGCGTGTCCTGGGTCTTCCCCGTGGTTTCCTACCGGTGGGACGTGCCCTGAACACCTCACCAGGGAGGCGTTCAGGAGGCATCCTAAATAGGTGCCTGAGCCACCTCATCTGTACGACCTTCCGTTCTTGAGATATGACAAAATTAAACCTTTACACGTCCATAACGTCGTCACCGTAAGTCACACCCACTTTTCCGTCACGTCAGTTCCAGCCACATATGTCATCTATAAGTGTGCCAAGTTACAAGTTCTTAAGACATTTGTTTGTGTGCATATTTATGCTTATTGTCAACTTCAGACGCTCACTGAAGCAGCCGCGTTCGCCCTCCTGTGGCTGTTTCTGGAATAACACCAGACATGTTCCAAACACTTACTTCGCGCGTGTGTGTCTGCACTGATAGGTCATGTAAACTTGACCCAGTAGTTCAGCAACTAAAGCTATTTGTACTACTAACACAAGGGGGAAATGTAGTTTGAGGTGATTATTACGTAATAAACTGTTATTATCTTTTCCTTCAAATAAAAATCTGTCAAGTTCATTTTGTAATAATTGTCTCTAGGGATGTCCCGATCCAATCGCTTGATCGGAAATCGGTACATCGTGAGGCCTCTCTACTCCAACAGAACTGGCAGCGCGTGCAGCATGACATCACTTCCTGTGAAGCTATCGGTTGAATGCTGGCTGAACACGTTAGCAGCTTGACGCTAGTCGCGTGAGTTTGTCTGCGCTGTGGAAGTATTCTGAAGTGGACGAGAGAAACCTGGCGGTTGAGCTGCCGTTAATGTTATTTTAAATATTCGTATTTAATATCACCTGTTGTGCTAGTCCAAGTCCATGTCACTGCTCTGCTCCAAACCCATTTGATGACTGCTCTAATAAAACACAACATATTGTTTATTAAAGATTTGGAGAAGCTTGGTTTGATTTTCATGAGCTGTAAACCATAATTATTGAAAGTCAAACTAAAAGACTTGAAATATGCATCTGTAATCGGTTAAACTCTTCATCTTAGTGCAGTTCTACAATTCTAATAATAATCCCCGTATGAATATCAGACGCCTCCGACTCTGACAGGTTTCATAGCTGTCCAATAAAGACGACTTACAACAAACCAAAGAGACGTCCTATAATTCAGCACTCAACGTTTCTGTTTATGTCATAAATAGAAAGAGTTCTGGGTCAGAAGACTCAGGCCCGCTCATCAGGACTGTTTGAAGTCAGGAATGGGTCCCTGACTTTTATCAAGAGGCTTTTTTTAAAAGCACAGATAAGAGGACCGGTTCCTGGCCAGAGAGCAGCATTCAGTTCTGGCCCTGGCCCACAAAACCTCTCCAGGATGAAACCGGATCGTTAATGCCATAGACTACTGATCCAGAACCTGGTGGTTCCTGAGTACTGATCATCATTTGAAATATGTCTCTTGCATTAAATGAACCATCCATTAGCTTTCAGAGGGCTAATCTAGAGAGAATGCTCTGTCAGTCAGCACCTCCTCCAGGAGCGGAAGATGATGTCTCTCCGTCTAAAATGGACCCTAAAGACCAGACCGAAGAGAGCTCATGTCAAGTGGACAGCCTTATCTATGACAGGTGGCTGGCTCTCTCTCCTGGGGCAGCCAGACCGATCGGGGGGACCGTCCAGCGAGGAGGGCTCCTCTGTCTTTCACCCAGGGAGAGTCTGAGCTCGAATTCAATCTCCTGCCCGATGAGAACAGAGCGGCCAGAAACTCAGGAACAGACGGGAAGGATGAAGCTCAAATTAGGTCTTTCACAATGTTTTAACTAGGCCAGCCAGGTAGGAGTTCAGAAGAGGTGGATCGGTCCGGAGCAGACCGGTCCTCCGGCAGCCAGCCGGCAGCCACAGGCCACCATGACGGAGTGGACCCTGCTCAAACGCCTGCTGGACGCCGTCCACCAGCACTCCACCATGCTCGGCCGCCTGTGGCTAACGGTCATGGTTGTCTTCCGGCTGCTTGTCGTTGCCGTGGCGACCGAGGACGTGTACGCTGACGAGCAGGAGATGTTCGTGTGCAACACGCTGCAGCCGGGATGCTCCACCGTCTGCTATGACGCCTTCGCGCCCATTTCCCAACCTCGCTTCTGGGTTTTCCACATCGTCAGTGTCTCCACCCCGTCCTTGTGCTTCATCATCTACACGTGGCACAACCTGTCCAAGGAGCCCCCCAGCACAGCTCAGAAGCACGGGCGAGGACCAGGGGATAACCCAGTGCAGGATGGCCAAGATGTGGGCCGGCGGCGCCGAGAGCTGAATGAAGCGAGCTGCGACTCGGACAACTGCTCCGTCCACTCCCATAAGCACCTGGGCCACAGCCTGGCAGACACGATGGAGGGCATAGCAGCCCACAGCCTAGCAGACCCGTACAACACGGTGACTTTGAGCCATGCCCGAGGGTGCACTTTCAGGGAGGGGGATGTAGAAGGACACGGAGGCTCTGGAGGTGTTCTGTCGAAATGCTACGTCTTCCACGTGTTGCTACGCGCCATCCTCGAGGTGGGCTTCGTCCTGGCCCAGTGGAAGCTCTTTGGGTTCAAGGTTCCCGTCTACTTCCTTTGTGCCTCACCTCCATGCGGCCAGGCGGTCGACTGCTACGTCTCCAGGCCTACGGAGAAAACCATCTTCCTGCTCTTCATGTTTTGCGTGGGTGTTTTCTGCATCCTGCTCAATCTGCTGGAGCTGAACCACCTGGGCTGGAAGAAGATCCGCCAAGTTCTGATGCTCAGAAAGGGGACGCCCTGGGGGGGTCATCCCGCTATGAAGGGGGGGTATGAAACCCTCGCTATAGACAGCCCTTCTCTCACATCCACTCTCGGCTTCAGGGATATGACCAGCACAACCTCCCTGCCCACTTTGGACCTGGTGGTGGGTCACCAGCCCAGCTGGACCTGTGCTGTGAACGGTGGCAGGATGAAGGACCCAGAGGAGGTCGGAGGAGGTCGAGAGGAGAAACCAAGGAGGCAGGAGGCACATAAAGGAGAGAGGCAGAAGCTCGGGAGTCAGATGGAGAGCAGGGGGTCCAAGCAGAGGAGTGCTGAGGTCTGGATATGATCATCAACCAGGCGCTGCTCGCTGCTGCCTCATCATCCTCACCCGCTGCCTCATCATCCTCACCTGCTGCCTCATCATCCTCACCCGCTGCCTCATCATCCTCACCCTCTGCCTCATCATCCTCACCCTCTGCCTCATCATCCTCACCGCTGCCTCATCATCCTCACCCGCTGCCTCATCATCCTCACCCGCTGCCTCATCATCCTCACCCGCTGCCTCATCATCCTCACCTTGTAACAAAAACCCTCCAATGGCAGGTTGGGCCCTTCTGCTTATTTTCAGTGTTAGATTTGTATTTCTTCACATACTAGCAACAGAAATGTGTGTCTCCATCACAAACTTCAATAAACAGGAAGCTGATTATTAAATATATTTTAAAGCACAGTTAAATTCGTCCTCTTGGTTTTGTCATTTGGACCAGATGGTCTCTGGTACTCACCGTACTGTGATGGGTTCAGACGCCTCTGTCCTCTCCAGCTTCAGGCTCACCTTGACCCTTCCTGTTCCAAGCCCAGGAGGCCATTGCTGCTCCGTTTGCAGCCATTTTTAATCCACAATGACCTTTACGAGAAGCTTCAGTCTGGGTTTAGATCTGCTCTCATTACTTTTAAGTGGTTTTCATGATCTTGTTTGAACGTTGGACTCCTGGTGACCCTTGATTTGACGGCTGCTTTTGATACTGTTGAGCGCAGGACGCTCTCGCCACGTCTAGATCAGTGCGCAGGCATTAAAACATGGTGCCCTCAAGCTGCCCGTCACACCTGACAGGAGTTTCTCTGCCCTTCTGGGTGAATTCTGCACAGACGTGGCCCTTCTTACCTGTGGGGGGCCCCCAGGGCTCATTGTTCTTTCATATATGCTGTCCCTCACTTCCGTTCTCCATAAACAAATCCCTTCTTTTCATTGCTTTGCAGACGATTCCACTACGATCTAAATGTAAGGACTCTGCAGCCCCTGCTAGCTCGTCTCAAGGACATAAACCCTTGAATGGACATCAACTTCCTGAATCTACGCGACAGCAAGACGGAGGTTAATGTGTCTGCACATCCGGAATGTGTGAATCCCCTTGCTTTCCAAGAATAACGCTTTGATTTCATTGCACTCTGTCAAACCTTTGGGTGTTTTAAATGTGTCCTATAAATACATTAGACCTTCATCTTGAATCTTCAGAGCTACAGATGAAAATGACGGCAGCAGCAGGTCACTGAGGAGACCAGTGGCTAAACCAGGATGTCTTTACCATTCTGACATGATTACAGGCTTTAATCTTAATCTTTAATCTGATATTAAATACATCTAGATTAATCGTCCCCATGCGTTTTTGATCAAATTGTGATATGCTATGATTTAGGCTATCATGCTATTAGGCTAAAGATATATAAGGGCCTTGTGTGGAGAGGGCATAGGTTGAAGGTGGCGCCATGGTCACCTCCCCTGGAGCAATTGGGGGGTCCACGCCCTCTTTGGTGAGTAATGAGTACTAGTTCAACCATAAACTGCACAAGGCTAGTTTTGGTACAGGACAGTAAAGAAGCAAACACTGGTGTGAAGCAGCCTCATTTAATCTGCTGCTCCACCAGGGGGCAGTGCAGGCCTGCAGAGCTGGTCCCCCGAAGACAAGCTGTCCTGCGCCGGCAGTCTGCGGGGTCAAGTCTGCCATTATTGGGTTTAATGTGTAAAAGCTGCAGGATATTACAACACAATGCGTTGTTGGAGGAAGATGCATCCATTAAACGGAATTCTCTCTTGTGGTTTTGAACTTCAGCGCCTGAATAACGATGAGGAAGTAACTGGGTCGAGGATCCACAACCATTCAGGACCTTTACTGGTTTAAATGAACGTGCTCTGTCCAGAGCAGGAAAAAAGTTCTTCATTCATTCATTTATTTTCCAACCGCTTTGTCCGTTATCGGGTCGCGGGCCAAGATCGCAGCAGTCAATGGGCGAGAGGCGGGGTACACCCTGGACAAGTCGCCAGTTCATCGCAGGGCAACACAGAGACATACAATCAGACACACACACACTCACACCTACGGGCAAGTTAGCATCACCAATCCGGGTGCATGTTTTTGGTGGCGGGAGGAAGCTGGAGAACCCGGAGAGAACCCACGCAGGCACGGGGAGAACCCGGAGAGAACCCACGCAGGCACAGGGAGAACCCGGAGAGAACCCACGCAGGCACAGGGAGAACCTGGAGAGAACCCACGCAGGCACGGGGAGAACCCGGAGAGAACCCACGCAGGCACGGGGAGAACCCGGAGAGAACCCACGCAGGCACGGGGAGAACCCGGAGAGAACCCACGCAGGCACGGGGAGAACATGCAAACTCCTCACAGAAAGGCCACAAGTCGGATTCTAACCCACAACCTCCTCGCTGTGAGGCAACAGCGCTTACCACTGCACCACCGGGCCGCCCTAATCCTGCTTCCTCTCTCCTTTTCCTGGCTGATGATGATGATGAAGAAATATTTATTCGATAGAATGTTAGAGCAGTACAAGTACGGTCAAACAATAGTATGTATTACAGTACAAGTACGGTCAAACAATAGAATGTATTACAGTACAAATACAGTCACACAGTAGAATGTATTACAGTACAAATACAGTCAAACATCCTGTCTAAGAGGAGCGTTTCTAAAAAGCCCTTGCGATCTTGTTTCCGTTGAAAGTCCTTCGTACATAAATCATCGACAATTAACAATACAAATAAAATAAAAATAAATTACTCCACAGATGCAAAATAACAATAAATTACAAAGACACATAATATGTACAACGTAGGTGGACAAAAAAAAAGGGGGGGGGGGGGGTTGATCCGGAGAGAGTCGTGATGACTATCTCCGTTTCTGTCCCCCTGAAAGGTGTATTTTTAGGGCCGTTTTGAAGGAGGCCAAAGAGGTGCATGTTTTGAGGGCCGGAGTCAAACAGTTCCACCCTTGGGGGGCAGTATTGTAAAAAGATGCTGTGGGTGTCACTAAATCTTTGGAGGTGTTTATTCAGGTATGCAGGGATTGAGGCGACTGAGGGCAGAGCTGCATTGACTATTTTAAATGCCAATCCCATTTTGAGTTGTTTAACCCCGTTGTTAATTCCGGCTCCTCCTCATCCTCCTCTATCATCTTCCCAGATCGGTCTGCAAAGTCTGTGGAAGAACAGAAGTCATCTGCTGTCCATCTGGCTGCTGCGCTGGTCATTCCTCAGCTTCCTAAGGACCCGTGGACAATCCATTTTCTCCACCCTCCTCTGTCCCAACCCCCCACTACCATCTCCCCGGCCTGATCCCCATCCCAGAGGTGGGATCCGGTGTCAGTGCCCCAGGAAGACCCTTCTCTCTGGAACGGTGTTGTTGAACTGACTCCCACAGTCATGAAGCGACATCTGTTTCTGCCAGCTGATGTCTTCTTACGCTTCGGTTTACGGAGAAGGACATCAGAACCCAGAACCACCAGGCCCAAAACATCACCACCAGAACAGAAGGAAAAGCCACAGAGCAGAAACACATCCGGAATGCTTGGAAGACACGTGGCTATCCAAACAAAAACAAAGACAAAGAGATATGCCCTCTGTTTGACCTTTGCCACCTCTACCTTTGCCTTGCGTCTCATCTCCCTGTACAGTACTCCTGTTCACACTTTTGCACTTCCTGGTTCCGCCAGCAGGTCTCCTTATCTCATTACCCTCGCCGAAGAGGAGACGAGGGTATTGCAATTGGGTGCGTTTGTCTGTTTGTTTGTATGTCTGTTTGTCTGTCTGAGCGCATAACTCAAAAACTAGTAACCCAATCAACTTGAAATTTTTACACAAGCAAGGTTCTGTCCGTGGCTCGGTCCTCCCCGAGAATGGCGTTGATCCGGATCTGGATTCAGATTCTAGAATTATTTTTACATCTGGAATTGTGCCTGTGCTGTAAACTGCCACTTTAAGAGGGAGGGACACGAATGGCATGATGGGAAAAAGAGTCCAGAAGGAGGCTTGTAGTACGTTCCGGAGCAGCAAGCTAGAGCAGGTTTGGCCCCTCTGATCCGGAAGCCCTGTTTACTGTCTCACAAGATCGAAGAGTCTATTGGAGGCGGGGTCTGCAATCTCTGATTGTCTTTCTAGTTTCCTTCTAGAAGACACACCCAGTCCTCTCCTACCTGTCTCCCTGATCACCTTAGCTGTTGTATTCCAGTCTTCTGGAAGCCTCTCTTGTCCACCCAGAGCCTGTCTCACCTCGTCCCTTAAAGCCACACAACACTCTTCGTTCTACAGCCTCCACCACTTCATCCTCTTCCCCTCCTCCATCCCTCTTTCCTCTCCTCCGTTATAAACAACTTGAATCCTGCTCCCCAGCTTCTAGCCTTGCTTCCTTTCCACCTGGTCTCCTGGACACAAAACACATCAACCTTTCTCCTCATCATCATGTCCACCAGCTCTCTAGCTTTTCCCATCATCGTCCCAACATTCAAAGTCCCTACTCTCATTCCTAAACTCTTCCATTCCCTCTTCTCTCGCTGCTGATGCGCTGTCTTCCTCCTCTTCTTCGCAGCGTCCCCTGGGTTAACAACGCTGCTGGGGGTCGTAGTTAACCCGGGCCTCCACCGATCCGGTATCTCGTTCATATTTAAGGTGATTTAGATGTTCTATTTTGGCACGGTTTTATGCCGGATGCCGTTTCTGCTGAAACCCTCTGCATTTATTGGCCTTGGGACCGACTCAAGGGAGCCATTGGCTGTGCTACGCTAGCTCCTGCTAACCGCACTTCCCGTGCTAGGCTGCATTAAACAATCATGATTGCACAATGTGGAAAATACAAAATCAGTTCCTGTAATTATAGTTAAGGGTGCGGCTCGAATAATATTTCAAGCCTTAAATTGTAGTGAACAAGTTAGCCGACAAACAATGAAAGTTCTGTTTTCTTATGGATGTCAGATCTACCTTAACTCAGTTTGGTGTTTCTCGTCCCTTCAACCTGTTGACCTTTAAAGATGCTAAAATGACCAACAAGCACAGTGAGGCAGGGGAACCAATCACAGATCAACCTTTTGCAGACATGTTAGCAGACATTGATGCTAGAATGTGTAGCCTAGGTCTGCTAGGATTAAACTAAAATATGGTTTACTTTGACTGGAATAAGGCTAAAATGGCCAGGTGTCTAATCAATAATGTCCAACAACAGGATACTGTTGACTACATTCTATCTAATAAATATATTCATCATCATCATCATCATCAGCTCGCTTCATGCTGGTGCTGATGAGGGGTGCTCAGCAGCCTTGTTGGATGCTTCCGTCTGGAGACGGCAGGAAAGTGATTTCAGCATTGACCAATAAAAAACTGCTCTTAAGTCAAAGCTAATGTATTCGCTGCTATTTAAAGGATGACTCAATTATGAAAAATGTACAAACTATCCAGTTAGTGACTACCCGGGGACTTTAATGACGGCTTTAGTGAAAGAGGTTAATGGAAACCAAGGAGGGGGCATGTCGAAAACGCAGGACAGCAAAATACCTGCCTTTGCTGCCAGCATTAAAACGTGAGCCTGTAAAGCTCTTCCTCTACCTGGATAAAACCGCTCACCTTTCAAAGGGAGACAAACCACTGTTCAAGAGCACACTCTAAAAAGTGATTAATTGTTACAAAGAGCTTACTTCCTGTTTCCAGTAGGTGGTGCTATCACTGTACCTGAAAATGACTGGCGGATGTCATCAAGGTTGGAGTCCAAATACAAAAGACAAGGCAAAGATTGGACGAAGGACAGCAGCGTTAAAACAATGTCCTGCCGTCCAGTCACCTGTTGCCCTGCCCAGGGCCCATCAGCTGCTGCATCCAGGTGAAAGTATCCATGTATCACAGGATGATGGGGTCTCCTGTCTGATTCGGGCTGTGACACAGTAGCGGAGTGGTTGTCCACTTTTCAAAAGGTTGGTAGTTCAATCCCCAGTGTTGAAGTGACCTTAGAGAAGACACTGCCCACTCTGTGTTCCACTGGTGTGTGATCTGTGTGAGGTCCCTGCTGCAGGTTCGGCATCTCCTCAGGTGTGATCGGTGCTGACTCGTATCAGTGGTGCACCTGACAGACTTAATGTCCCTGCTGTCATGGTCTCCGGTGTGCTTTGCTTCCCTGACCCTGTCTTGCAATGTGGGCGTGGCCACCAGAGAGTCGGCTGAACACCTGGAGACGCACCTGCCATTCGTTTGCACTTAGAATTGTTTGTTGTATTCACTCTGCCCTGCTGACGCCGCGGTGCCAGATCATGATTGAATGTTCATGTTCCTCTGTATTTGTGTGGTTTTCTCAGGCGTGTCCGTAAGATTTGTATATTTTTGTTTCTATTTCTGTCTTTTTCCAGCACCTGCCCGCTCTGTAGTTAGTAGTATTTAGTACAGTAATACCTTGACATAACTCGTTTCTGGACCGAGTTCGTAACTCAAATCACTCGTATGTCAAAACAATCATCCCATATAAAATAAAAACGATTTAATCCATTCCAGTGTCTACAAACACTCAAATCAACGCTAATAACAATGAAAAAATGTTTTAATCCTTGTATAGATACACACACTAATATAATAGATTATATACAGTATTACTGTATTATAAAATATTGTTTTATTATGAGTTTTACCTTTGAGACAGACGGTAGCGCTAACAGAGGTGAGTAATGTGTGTGTGGGGGGAGGGGGGGAGGGAGGGGGTTGGACAGTATGTAACACTTTATGCAGTAATTGTACCTCATAGGTACTTATACATAAACTTAGACATAGTAGTTCTGCCTCTGGAAGGCTTTGTGTTCCTGACAGCATCCTTCTGGTTGAGGATTGTACACATCCATGTGCTCCGCTCGTACTGGCGTGTCCCATCACTTACGGACACCACGGTCACGTTGATGGATCATTTCATGCTTCATCTCCATCATCATCATCATCATCATCGTCTTTTCTTCACTGCCGTCCTCACCACTTCTTTGAACCCATCACTGATCAGGAATACTCGCAGGTACAGCCAGAATCAGGTCAATACTGGAACCACAACACGGAGACGTTCAAGCCTGTCACACCTGCACGATGCATGGTGTCGTCTTTTCGGCTGCTTTAAATGCTAGAGCTGTTTCTAAAAGCGCCTCCTTTCCACAATCTGTTGCTTATTTACCTCCGAACCGCATCAGAATGTGAGCCACTGCTCCGTTAAAATAGCCCCAGTGATGCAATTTGCTCCAGATACAGCTCTGTGGAGGAAGCTGAGCAAGAGCAACGCCTCTACAGATCAACAGGGTCTCTCCTGAACGCTGTCGCCTACATGCGGCACAGCGGGGGGTATTGAAATAGCCCATTGTGCCCTGTCAGAGTGGTACTAGATTTGGGCAGCGAGCCAGAGAAAGCGGATGGTGCCACTTGTCAGAACTGGGTTTTCAGCTCTAAGTGATGAGGAACCGCTCTACAGGCTCACTAATGCACAGTAGATGTGACGGGTGGGCTGAACTGTCGAGTTATGCAAGGCTTTCAGCCCTTTGTAATAGTGCAATTCTTTGGTCTGTTGTGTAACAGATTTGTCCTGGAGTATGGGCCCAATGATGCTTCCACCATTCCCTGTCCATTTCCATCCTGCCCTTTCACACTGCATCGCGATGAGTTCACCTCTTCTGTGAATTGGACTGTGAGAGCTCTTCGGTTCGTGTCATCTGTACGGTTTTGCTGCACATTTTTAATAACTGCTGAATCTGACTTCTGTCCCCCTCTTTGATTTTATACTGAAAGAAAGGACCACAAAAAAACAGCGAAACACTAAATGTTTCATCCTTATAGAACGGTGTCCATCCATCCGTCTGCAACTGTGTTGTATTTGCTTTACTAGCGTAGCGACGTAGCAGCGAGGAAGTCAAGTCATTGGGAGATTATAGAATCCTGATGGTAGGATAACCTGTGGAAACACGCCCCACTCAGCTAGCTATCAGCTAGACATCAGCTAGCTGTCTCCAAGCATGTTGAAGTCCTCATCCTGACTTGCGTGATAGTATTTGTACGTAGGAACGTTGTCATTTCTCATTAGATCAGTTGTTAGAAGGTGAAGGTTAGACGTTTTGGAGACAAGGTCAGAGAGACCAGACTTTAATGGTTTGGACATGTCCAGAGGAGAGACAGGGACTATATCGGTAGAAGGATGCTGAGGATGGAACTGCCAGGGAACAGGACTAGAGGACGACCCAGGAGAAGATACATGGACGTAGTGAGGGAGGACATGAGAGTGGCTGGTGTTTGGGAGGACGATGCAAAGGACAGGGTGAAGTGGAGAAGGTTGGGTTGCCGTGGCGACCCCTCACGGGACAAGAAGAAAGTGCAGTGGTAGTAGTAGTAGTTAGTGAGACCTGTAGATAATGAGTAGATACATTTATTTAACTGAAAAGTAAAAATCTGAAAGACTCTATCTATCTATATGCATGAGTGAGAGAGAGAGAGAGAGAGAGAGAGACTAAAATTGGACTAGAAGCTTGCAAACATACATATGGCTTTTTATTAAATTTTAATGAATATTGTAACATTAAGTCAACAAACAAAAATAAACTGGACCATTTAAATAGAGAATTAAAAAAATCATAGAGCAAAAACACAACAGTAAACAGTGAGATAATCAGGTACGCTTAACACAATGTTCTTGTTCACTCGTCTTTGACAAAGGATTTTGTGTCAAGCCAGGAGCAAAGTAAACATATTTTTACAGTATATTTTTTGGGTTTATTTCAGATAACAAATGACTATTCACAGAATATACAGTTGAATAAACGTTTTGTTGAACAGTTTACACTGTTAACACTTTAGTGGGTGCTGATGTGTTTTTATATTGTGTATATCGTTCTCAGTGTTCGACTCTTTCACAGTACAGATTCTGTTCCTGCTCCGTGCAGCCAGTCAGGATCCGGCAAGCACCCCCGCCAACACTACGAGCAACGACAGCGACGGATCCCGCAAGCACCCCCGCCAACACTACGAGCAACGAGAGCAACGGATCCTGCAAGCACCCCCGCCAACACTACGAGCAACGAGAGCTACGGATCCCACAAGCATCCGCGCCAACACTGCAAGCAACAAGAGCTACGGATCCCACAAGGACCCCCGCCAACACTACGAGCAACGACAGCGACGGATCCCGCAAGCACCCCCGCCAACACTACGAGCAACGAGAGCAACGGATCCTGCAAGCACCCCCGCCAACACTACGAGCAACGACAGCGACGGATCCCGCAAGTACCCCCGCCAACACTACGAGCAACGAGAGCGAAGGATCCCGCAAGCACCCCCGCCAACACTACGAGCAACGAGAGCTACGGATCCCACAAGCATCCACGCCAACACTACGAGCAACGAGAGCTACGGATCCCACAAGCATCCACGCCAACACTACGAGCAACGAGAGCAACGGATCCCGCAAGCACCCCCGCCAACACTACGAGCAACGAGAGCTACGGATCCCACAAGCATCCGCGCCAACACTACGAGCAACGAGAGCTACGGATCCCGCAAGCATCCACGCCAACACTACGAGCAACGAGAGCAACGGATCCCGCAAGCACCCCCGCCAACACTACGAGCAACGAGAGCTACGGATCCCACAAGCATCCGCGCCAACACTACGAGCAACGAGAGCTACGGATCCCGCAAGCATCCACGCCAACACTACGAGCAACGAGAGCAACGGATCCCGCAAGCACCCCCGCCAACACTACGAGCAACGACAGTGACGGATCCCGCAAGCACCCCCGCCAACACTACGAGCAACGACAGTGACGGATCCCGCAAGCACCCCCGCCAACACTACGAGCAACGAGAGCTACGGATCCCGCAAGTATCCCCGCCAACACTACGAGCAACAGATCCCGCAAGTACCCCCGCCAACACTACGAGCAACGAGAGCTACGGATCCCTCAAGCACCCCCGCCAACACTACAAGCAACGAGAGCTACGGATCCCGCAAGCATCCGCGCCAACACTACGAGCAACGACAGCGACGGATCCCGCAAGCACCTCCGCCAACACTACGAGCAACGAGAGCTACGGATCCCGCAAGCACCTCCGCCAACACTACGAGCAACGAGAGCTATGGATCCCGCAAGCATCTGCGCCAACACTACGAGCAACGAGAGCGACGGCGTAATGAGTCTGCTCCCACCAAAATGAAGTTTACCAAATAGTGATTCTGTTTCTTTCCTTTTCCTTTTTTACAACAGAACATCAGGAGGACAGTCAACAATCACACAGCAAAGGAGTTCACCCTGTTAATACTACACACCTGTCGTACAGCATGGAAGGATGGACACACCTGTGGACTGAATAACATCTTTGGTCAACATTAGCAGTTAGTAAAACAGTCAAGACAGTTCTTAAAACACCAGACAGTAACTTACTGAAGGACCTCACAACACAGACTCTTGAGGCGTGAATGTCACTTCACTCCTGCTTCAGATGAGTACATTATACACAGGATGTGGGCAACTGAAGCACCAGAAAAAAGAAGTCACATGATCAGGGATCAAGAGGGAAAAATTAATCGCACATAAGTGGTTGGAAGTCCTGGTGGTCCTCACTTAATTCACCTCGCCGCTAAATGATTTCAGCGTTAAATGAAACCGCCGTTGATTGACAACTTTGCCAGCATTTTGTGTGGTCAAAAATGTTTACCCCGCCATGCTCAGGCGACGCTCCCGGTCTATGTCACATATCTCGCCCATGGGAAAGCTGGGATATGCTCCAGTAACAATTTTGGAAAGCTCGTCGTAACTCCGAGTCGTCGTTAACTGAGTACTTTGGTAAGGGAGAATAACCTCTACTGCGTTGTGATAAGAACGAATGAGTTTCCTGACAGGTGCATGCTTTGATTGGTCTTCATGGGCTGTTTATGTCGTTTCTCTAAAACACAACTGGACCATAGATCGAGCCCACCTTTCTGTCTTTTTTCCACTAAATATGACAGATGATTGGACCACAGTGAGACATTTTAAAAGTGCTGATTGGTGAACCTTCCTTGGGTGCCTAATAATGGAAAATAACAGAAAGATATTTAGAACAATGGAAATCAGTTATATTATTACATGGGTTTAGATCCCTAATCATGGTCCACAGGGTCCCCTGAGCTTAGACCCAGGTTCCTGTGAAGGTTTGGGTTCTGGCTGTGGCGGTTTCTGCTCCGGACAGATGAGAAGGATGTCTCACAGCCGGGGACTTTACACTTGTGAAGGAGTCGCAGATGGACGGTCTTGAAATGGGCTCTGAATGTGCCCTTGTTGCTGTAAACCTTCTGGCAGACGTGGCAGGTGATTGGAGATCCTGCCCCACCTCCGTGAAGCCTGTCTTGTCCCCCACCAATGCCCAGTGTCCTGTCTGCCCCGAACGGTGACTCCTCACTCCCAAGCCTCCCCACACCAATCCCATCGCAGCTTTCATCGCTCTCTTCCATGGGGAGCACCTCCTCATCCTCTTCTGCCCCCTCCACTTCCTCACTACAGGCTCCGTCTGAGTCCCAAGAAGACAGAGCACCACCATTGCCACGAGGTGGGGCAGAGGAAGAGGTGCTCAGGTCAAGGACAGCTCCATCCTCTCCTCCACTTCCCAATCCCTCCATCTCTCTTATGGGTGATGCCTCAGTACTGTATGATGTGGAGGACATTTTGCTCATTGGGAAGACCAGGCCCATGCGATTGTGCCCTCGGAAGATGACGGAGGTCTGGCCGGTTGGGTCGTGATCGTGGCAGTAGTCCGGGCCAACAGAGTCTCTATCTCTGCAGTGGAATGAGGGTGAGTGGAAACTGTGGGCAGGGCTGAATGAGTCTTTGGTCAGCAGCTTGTGGTGCAGGTTCAAATTAGCACTGTGTCTGTTGAAATAAAGACACATACATGATATACACAACAGGCTGGATGTATTTGTGTTCCAGTATGCTTAAAAGTACCACAAGAAGATGAGCTATTTTGCAAAAAGAGAGTAGTTCATGAGTCAATATTTCAGTTTCTACCGGTTGTATTATCCCCCGTGCCACCGCATTGGGTTGCAACTGGTTTGGTTATCTGCTCATTGAATCCACGGCAGAGGAATACTGAACAAGGCTGACTAAATTTCAAACTGTGGAGATTTGCTTTTCTACGATGTCACAGGTCTCCTAATACAGTCAAATAACTTTACCCGATGAATCTGGAGTACTAGTACCACAGTCGGACATTTCAAATCTGCAAGCAGCTGAATCAGTTCCTTTGTTAGAGTCTAACAATTCTTCAATGTTTGAGAGAGAGACAGGACATTCATTTAAACCAACAACTGAACAACATAACCCACAACATCTGCAGCTAGAACAAAATACGATTGCTGCTCACCTGTCTCGACTCCTGCGGGACGGGAAGGCGGCGTTGCAGCCATCCACTGTGCACATGTGCATCTCCTTCAAGTGGACATTCTGGTAGTGCATCTTGACAGTGTAGGGGTTCTTAAACATCTTTCTACAGATCTCACAGTGGTGTGGCAAGTCTGCGTTGGCGTCAAGGCGGGACAAACCCAGGTCACCGTAGTCACCTGTGCCATGGTCGGCTCCCTCCCTCTCGTGTTCTGTGAGCTGTGGAGTACCCCCGTTTGTTAGCCTGTGCTCACACTCATCTGAACGGAGATCAGAAGTCTTTTCAGCTGCATGCAATGAGTTTTCATGGTCCCTGTCCTGCTCTTCATTGGGATCAGGCTCCCAGCAGGGTAGACCTTCATCACAGTGATTCTCCATTTGTCTGTTCTCAGATGGGAGGGGTACACAGGTGATGACCCCTGTTTCGGCTTGCCATGGTGCATCATTCTTGTACCTATTCTTTGACATGTCCTCACCTAAAGTCTGGTCCAGCAGATACTTGGTAGCTTTGCTTTCTTTCTCTTCACCAAGATAAGGCCCTCGCTTCTCCTCATCCCCACCTTGAATTGCGCACATATATGCCTCTGGCCGGGCACCATCGCACTCCTCCCTGTCCCTGCCTTGGGGAGGAACCTCATCCTCGGAGCTTCTGTCCGTATCCAGCTGCTCATCTCTCTCTACTACCTCCTTCTCTATCTTTATCGGCATGCTTGACTTCCGAGACTTTTTCTTTGGTATCGGATCAGTCAGGTAGGGTTCAGGGACAGTGATGGGTTTGACAGGTATAGAGGAGGACAACAGGGGGAGGGAAGGTAGTGTTCCTGGTGTATTTGCAAGCTCTGCTGGGGTTACCAGGCTGCGGTAAAAAGGTAGAACTGGCTGTACCGTTTTTAAATTGGGAAAGAGGATGCCACTCTGGCCCATGCTAGGGAATGCACTGCTGTGGAGTTTGGAGGTAGTGTCCACATGGCTTACCATGTAGCTGGAAACTGACTTATGACTTTCTGCAGAGCTGACAGGGCTTCCGTAGTCAGACCTCTTTTCTCCTTGAGAGCCCTCGTCAGCAGAGGAGCTTCCACGCATATCTTTGTCCCTGTTGTTACGGTTCATGGGCATGTGTAACCGTGGGTTTGGGTTGGCACTGTGGCGATTGCGACTACGCAGTGAGCTGAATACCATGTTGCAGCCCTCAATGGTACATTTGTGCTTAATCTTCAGGTGCACTGCATTGTAATGGATTTTCAAAGTGCCTTTGTCATAGAATGTCTTTTCACAGGCGTTGCAAAATACACGACCCTTCTTCAGAGAGTGTCCTCCCCCACTTCCTGCTGAACCCCCTCCACTGCCACTCCCATTCCTATCCAGAGAACGTAGCTTCCCTTCAGGGGACATCTGCATTACATCAGAGCTTATGGAGGGTGTGCACGGCGTGGATGGTCCGTCTGAGTAATTGTCACTGTTGGAGAAGTCCTCTGCCTCCATCTTTGTGGTGGCCAGACAGTCCATTGGCTTTTCTCCAGTTCTGTCGAGATCAGCAGTATACAAGACAGAACTGGATGCTAGCAAGTTGGTTTTTGGCAAGTGTGTAAGAGAGATGGGCTTGTCTTTCCCCAGCTCACCCTGTCCTTGATCACCCCGTCTCAGAATCTCCTGCTTCATTGATCCCTGGCATGGCTGTTGGTTCTGCACTGACCCTGCTGGAGAGGCCAGGAACGGTGCAGGAACAGAGCCCAACAGCTGGAATGGCAGCATGAAAGCCATGCCGTTGATGAAGTTCTCAAAATGATGCATGCTGTTGCTGCTCAGCTTATCAACTTTGGATGTAGTGAGGTTGGCAGCATTTCGTGGGGTGTTGCGTTCAATGAAAGTGCGGATATCTGAATTGGTGCGGGTGCTAGGAACCAAAACTGCCTGACCCTCCTTGTCCTGCAGAGCCATCAGCTCCACTATAGACTTGGTCTCACCAAAACGCAGGAACTGCTGCAGTGTGGCAATTTCCTCCTCGAATGTCATGATGGCCCAGCGGTCCAGCACCTTCCCTGCTACATCCTAGAGAGAGAGGAGTTTCATCATTAGCATTAAAAGTGTGTGTTGGGCAGCTCATGCATATTCACAGAGTGGGTTCCATGACACCCCCAATGAATGTGACTGGCAGGGCGGCTAAATAAAGGAATCAGATGGGCTGCTAATGCGAGCAGACAGTGCAGAACCCTGAGAACCCTCATTACACACAGTGTTTCATCCTGCAGGTCATTTCTCTTCATTTAAATCATGTGGATTTACTGGCTCGACGTCAGCAGACGCAGACAGAGAACACACACACACACACACACGATAAAGTATGCTAACACATACACTCACATACATCTGGACACGCAAGTGAGGGAGTGGTGATCAGAGGGCGGCTCTCATTGATCAGGCAGGTCCGCTCTCCTCACCGAGCAGTAATCACATGTGAGTTTGGGCATCTTTGAAACTGAGGAGCGGCTTCATGCCGTAACCATGATTAATATTTCATCACAGAGCATTCATTGGGCGCCTGTCGACGATTCTGACTCTACGTTTGCCATTAAATGAACTAACATGAATTAAATGCAGCACAGTTTGAATACTTGATGAAGTACTAATCAAGCTGGGAGCTCGCTCTGACATAGTGTAGGCTGAACAGGAAGTGTACCTGACGCCGTTTGGTCACTGCTGGGCCTGGGGGAGGTTTCCAGAGTCCATCACATCTCCAGTCCCTTCTCTGTCCTGCTTTATTCATGCTTCCTCTTTGTCTTTCTCAGAAGGACCCTCTGTCTCTCTCTCTCTCTCTCTCTCTCTCTCTTCATATCCTCCTGCCATCCCTCCCCCAGAATAGTTTTATATATTCAACCCTCTATCATATACAAATCTGACAGAGGAGTGTGTGTTGAAAACTGTGTGTGTTCTTCAGAAGCAGCTCTTCTGACTTTACTGTCAGCCTTCAGGTTCAATGTTTGGGTGGGATGTCCATGTCCCTGATGTCCTCCTTAGCACAAGGATCACTACGTTGACTGAGAATGCTGGCCAGCGGTTTATTATTCTCCTTCAGTGAGAAGAAGTTCATTGAAGGCTCTCGTCTCGCTCTGGCTTTCAGAGTTAATTCTAGCAGCATCCAGCTGTAAACATGGCGTGTCCCTTGCTCACCTGCAGCACGTATCCTCGTATGTAGTCCTGCAGAGTCCAGTCCAGTGCATTGAGGATCTGGATCACTTCCTCCTGCTTCAGGACCGAGAACAGGCGGTCCAGGAGGATCTTGAGGCGGATGGGGATGGCTTGGGTGCCATACAGCATGAGGCTGCAGATATCGAACACCACGTTGGAGTGCACAATCTCCACCTGGCTGCTCTGGTACATGTGATGCACCTTCAGTTTACTCAGAGCTACAAAACCAAAAATCAAAATTTCCTGGGTTAGATATTATGATAGCTCTTTTATGATAGCACCGATTTTAAAGTCAGTATGTGGAGGTAGGAAGACCTTAGCACAGGTTAGCAAGAAAATATATTCTCTCTTTTTTAGCGTCTGGAAAGATGACAGACGCAAATTAATACAGAATCCCGTTAAAGATACAGCGTAAGCTAACTGTTGGAGATAAAGCAGGCGCTAGCTGCTAGCTGCTAGCTGCTCCTTCAGGGCTAGTCATTGGTAGACAGTGGTAATCCACACCAGTATGTGTGACCGCTTGGAAAGCCACATCCTGAATTATATGAAGTCATGGGCTTAGATCACGTTGATCAGTGACAGACTCCGGTGGCCATTTTGGTTTTACACAGGAGGCCAGAACAAGGCTACAGCTGGACCAATGAAAACACTCCTCCTCCTCCAGGAAGATGTACCTGCAGGGTGTTCACATCACCTGCGATGCAGAGAACTCTTACCGTGTGCCACCCAGCCGTGTTTGCAGGTTTCACATTGTCTCCTCTTCAGCTTCCCGGGCTTGAAGCTGTCACATTTACAGTTCACCAGGGTGCAGCAGATCGCCTGTTAACAGAGAGCAGGGACACGCGCTGGATGAGGACACGCGTGTAGAGCATGTCATGTAACGATGTCCTAGTCCTGTTAACAGAGAGCAGGGACACGCGCTGGATGAGGACACGCGTGTAGAGCATGTCATGTAACGATGTCCTAGTCCTGTTAACAGAGAGCAGGGACACGCTCTGGATGAGGACACGCGTGTAGAGCATGTCATGTAACGAGGTCCTAGTCCTGTTAACAGAGAGCAGGGACACGCTCTGGATGAGGACACGCGTGTAGAGCATGTCATGTAACGAGGTCCTAGTCCTGTTAACAGAGAGCAGGGACACGCTCTGGATGAGGACACGCGTGTAGAGCATGTCATGTAACGAGGTCCTAACTTGAAGCAGTGTTCACTTAGTACATGAAGGCTAGCCTGTTTCTAGACATGAAAGTAATTTACTAAATTGAAATTGACTAAATGATGTAAACACGCATATATGTCTCAGATATGTCTCGTGTAATCAATATTTTTGTAATAGCTGTAAAACATGTGTTGATGATATTGACTTGAAATAATAAACCTTCATCTTCACCTGAGTTAGAATCTGAGTTTCAGGTGGATCAGGAACAAGGAATGTGTTTACTGCTTCACCGACATACACACACGCACGCACGCACACACACACACACACAGGTCAGAGGGCGGTGTCCATCAGTGCGTCTGTTCATGGCTTTGATCCCCTGGACATGCAGGACAGCAGTCTCTGCTGACCTGTGATGCTGCTGATCGGACAACAAGGCTAAAACACAAAACGCGACTCCTTCCTCTCTGATTGGGCAAGAAATAAAAACACATGAACACAGCAGCAGCTGAGGCGAAAACCTCCCCAGACTTATGATCAAAGCTCGTGTTGTTAGCGCTACATGCTGAAGCGCTGCCCGCTGCGCCGCTTCCCTCCCTCTGCATCTATAATTCATGATCGGCGGGGTTTAGCAGGCTCAGCTCCTCGCCGGGGCAAGCCCCCCGCTCCTCAAGAGGAGATGGAGATGGGTGGATGAAGATGGGTGGATGTACACCTGGTGGCGCCAACACCTCCTTCTCCTTGAAAAGCGATTCCTGATAAATGATGACCCGGGATGAAGGAGGCGGCGGCTACCTGGCCTCTCAACGCGGCGTGCTAGCTGCAGCCTTCACTCCCCTCCGTTTCCCTCCATCAACCCTCCTGTCAGGTTCCATCTCCGGACAGAAAGCTGCAGCTCCTCTGGACGGCGACGAGGAGCTCGCCTCTATAATCCCATCATTACAGAGCGGCAAGAACCAACGCGGCCCGATTAAGAGAATCCCAAACCTCCTGCTGCTGCTGCTAAACTACAGCTCCATCACCTGTAACACGCACACATTCTAGTGAACTACCGGGTTAATGCCGGTGACTGTCAGGCGTCGCTAACTACCTGGTTAATGCCAGTGACTGCAGGCGTCGCTAACTACCTGGTTAATGCCAGTGAAGGTCAGGTGTCGCTAACTACCTGGTTAATGCCGGTGACTGTCAGGTGTCACTAACTACCTGGTTAATGCCGGTGACTGTCAGGCGTCGCTAACTACCTGGTTAATGCCGGTGACTGTCAGGCGTCGCTAACTACCTGGTTAATGCCAGTCCCTGCAGGTGTCGCTAACTACCAGGTTAATGCCAGTCTAATTAGAGCAGAACTGTTTCCATAGATACCGAATCAGCACGAAGTTCCTGTGACGACCGTCCTAAGCGATCAACTGTGACGAAGAGTGTGAGTGACGAAGAGTGTGAGTTCTCCAGCAGCATCAAGATGGTTAATATCATTAGTAGTATTTAACCGTGTAAAGCCAAGAGTATCACCGAGTTTACAGACCTCAAACTCATGAATTTGATATTTTTGCTGACGTATAAAATCAGACACATCTTTGCATTTTCCGCGCACAAAAACAGGGGATGTTGCAAAAATAATAAAATAAAACTCACATATGAAATATTATTATTGTTATTAGGGTTTTTTTATTTTACTAATTTGTGAGAAGATTTAATAAACAATCTAGTTTAAAAAAAGATTGCTCTGGCAATGACTTCTTGTTTCAGGCTCCACAGATGTGAATATTAATTAAATATAAGATTTAAATATAGATTACATTTACTTTGAATCATGCGTTTAGCCAAAGCGATTTACAGGTGAGAGCAAATTAAAATGACTACAAATAATGAAACCAGTATTAGAGCCTGTCAGTGTTTGAATTAAAGTGTAAGAAATATTCTGAAGATGTATTTTCGGACAGAGAGAGAATAAAAGTAAACCCTGGTCTGTCCCGATAGATTATGCGGTAACGGTTAACCAGTTAGCAACAGAGCTAACTGAAACTGCATGCTGGTTCGGGTTGTCGTCAAGGTTAGTGTTAGGTTAACGTAAAAACGCAGTACTCAAAGAGAGTACGCCGGGGCTATGTAATATACTTAAAAATGTTACATTAATTAGGACACACAAATATCACAGATGTCACGGTGGCTGTTAAAAGTATTTATACATGAGAAAATAAAGTAGAGGACACCAGGTCTCAGTGACTTTTACTATTCCCCTAAACGGAGGAGGGCAGGTTTCAAACGCCGACAATTGCAGGCTAGAGTTGACCTGCAAAATACATTAAATTAAAAACAATTACATAAATATATTTTTTTTATTCTAAAGATATAAAAATATATATTTTTTACTAATTTATTTTTTAAATAAATAAGTACAAATGTATGAATAATAATAAGAGAAAGTTTATTTGAAAAAATATAGGGGGGAGGGTGCGGAAATTAAAATTAAATCCCAGCATGAATGATTATAATTAATTGAAATAAAAACATGCAATAAACCAAATTATAATGTTAGAGTTAGGGTTAAGGGTTAGAGTTAGGGTTAAGGGTAAGCGATAGGGTAAGGGTTTGTATTAGGGTTAAGGGTTATGGTGCAGCAGGAGCGATCACTGAGAGAAGAATGAAGAAGAAGAAGAACACTTTTCATTCTCGTAACATAGCAACCCAAAATCATTTAAATCAATGTCCTGAAATGCATCGGTAAAATATTATTGGATTATATCTATGAATAAAATCAGAATTGATAAACTCTTAAATACTCTGTTACTTAATGAAACGTCTCGTCAATGGATTTGGTTTATTTCAGGAATATAATTTCTCTGGACTCAAAATTTCCGAACTCGTTAACATTTCCTCTTTTTTTCCTCTCAAATATAAAATTAATTTTACTGTGAAATTATAGATTAATAAAAAAGAAAGAATATAATTACATCAAATGCAATTGATTTAAATTCATAGGAATTAGTTTTTAAACATCCTGTGATCAGATCCAGCTTCATATCACATATTAATTTAATCAATACATTTCAAGAAAAGCAATTAATTCAAGAATATAATTTTTATAAATGTTCAATTTATATATATATAAAATTTTATATTTAAATATTAAACATAGTAAATTTTGTATTTCAGTGTACCACGTTTCTAAATTCTATCATCCAACGAAAAGCTAGCGATGAAATGCTGAATGTTAACACACACACACACACACACACACACACACACACACAGAAAGTAAATGTCTTATCACAACCAGAACACACAGAAAACAGCAAGGAATTTCGTGGGAGGACGGAGTTCCTGGTACCAACCAGACATCGCCCTAATAATGCTGCGTTCACCAGTCACACCCCGTCAGCAAGAAAACCTGCGTGCGTGAGTGTGTGTCCGTGTGTGTGTGTGTGTGTGTGTGTGTGTGTGTGAGAGTGGGGCAGTAAATGTTAGCTGATGACAGTGTTAGTTAAAGTGAGGTTACGATGCAGCGCAGCAGGAAACCTGATCCGCCGTTGTCCCACTGAGGAAGAGGAAACGCTTCCACTCCTCACAAACCGTCACATGAAATGTTTCACTGCTAAGTCGTCCATTCTGATTCCTTTAAAGTGATTTCAATCTAAAAGGACCGGAGCGTCCCGCTAACATTCACCAGACCTGGAGGGGAGAAGACAAGCCCAGTAAATCCTGGCTGAGAGCAAGTACTGACAGGCTGAGCCCATCAAGAGCCAAAACACACACACACACACACACACACACACACACACACACACACCCCGCAGCAGGCAATGGTGAAGTCTTTACCTGGGTGTCCATGAGACAGAGGGTGGTTTCTCACGTGAGGGGGGCTAAGTCAAAGCTGGGCTGGCTCCCTGGTGTGTGTGTCCTCGTCCCGTTAGCGAACCAGAGGGAGTGTTTGGCTCCGAGACTAAATGGAGGGAACATGTTGGTACATTGAGTCTGAGAGTTTGGCTCCCGGCTACGCTCTGATTAATCTCACCTCCCTCTCCTCCTCCTGACTATCCCGTCACATCTGGCTGACAAATCCTCACAAGCCTCTTGGTGGCAGAGCGGACGTAGTGCTGCGTGTGTGCGTGTGTGTGTGTGTGTGTGTTTACAGTGGAAGCCTGAGGGGATGCTGAAGGGAGTAAAGGGCTGGAGACCCCTACTCCAGAACCGATCATGGACCAGCCATCAGGAACCTAATGAAGCTGATGAGGCTGGATACACAGAGTGTGTGTGTGTGTGTGTGTGTGTGTGTGTGTGTGTGCACTGAAGTTCTGCTCCTGGATTTCAAACCTCTTAATAACGTATTAAATGATGACAAATCAATAAATGTATTTAAAGACTAAACGTTTTTCTGTCTACTAATGAGCTGGACTAGCCGTTTGACAGAAGCACAGATCAAACGTGAAATTTCCTTCCTGTGGTCAAACACCATGTGTCTGTGTAACGTCCTGGGACCCGGAGTCCTCCTGTCTGGACCCGGAGTCCTCCTGTTAGGACCCGGAGTCCTCCTGTGTGGACCCGGGGTCCTCCTAGGACCCGGAGTGTGGACTCGGAGTCCTCCTGTGTGAACCCGGAGTCCTCCTGTGTGGACCCGGAGTCCTCCTGTGTGGACCCGGGGTCCTCCTGGGTGGACCCGGAGTTCTCCTGGGTCCCGGAGTCGTCCTGTGTGGACCCGGGGTCCTCCTGGGACCCGGAGTCCTCCTGTGTGGACCACACTGAATTTGTCTCCCAGCTATAGAGTTTTCTCATCACTCAGTTGTGACTATTTGTTCTATTGAAATTCAAAACAAAGTTTTCTACCAAACCCAAACTAGTCCAGTCAATTCTTCGTTTTGGCTCTCGGTGATGAACCTCGACCTGGACGATGAGAACCTACGCAGGTACATCATGACAATAAAATACTAGTCTTTGTTTTTACCCGCATCAGGTCCCGAGCAGACGAGAGAAATGACAAATGCATGTCCTGGAAAAAGTGTTCGGATTAAACTGATCAGCCTGGCAGAAGACAAACCACAACTCAAACCGCACAGTCCACACACACACAGTTCACACACACAGTCCACACACACAGTCCACACACACACAGTTCACACACACAGTTCACACACACACAGTTCACACACACAGTCCACACACACACTGTTCACACACACAGTTCACACACACACTGTCCACACACACTGTCCACACACACACTGTTCACACACACAGTTCACACACACACAGTTCACACACACAGTCCACACACACACTGTTCACACACACAGTTCACACACACACTGTCCACACACACTGTCCACACACACTGTTCACACACACAGTCCACACACACACTGTTCACACACACACTGTCCACACACACTGTCCACACACACATTCCACACACACAGTCCACACACACAGTTCACACACACACTGTTCACACACACAGTTCACACACACACTGTCCACACACACTGTCCACACACACACAGTTCACACACACACAGTTCACACACACAGTCCACACACACACTGTTCACACACACAGTTCACACACACACTGTCCACACACACTGTCCACACACACACTGTTCACACACACAGTTCACACACACACAGTTCACACACACAGTCCACACACACAGTTCACACACACACTGTCCACACACACTGTCCACACACACTGTTCACACACACAGTCCACACACACACTGTTCACACACACACTGTCCACACACACTGTCCACACACACAGTCCACACACACAGCCCACACACACAGTTCACACACACTGTCCACACACACAGTTCACACACACTGTCCACACACACTGTTCACACACACAGTCCACACACACACAGTTCACACACACTGTTCACACACACACTGTCCACACACACTGTCCACACACACACTGTTCACACACACAGTTCACACACACACAGTTCACACACACAGTCCACACACACACTGTTCACACACACAGTTCACACACACACTGTCCACACACACTGTCCACACACACTGTTCACACACACAGTCCACACACACACTGTTCACACACACACTGTCCACACACACTGTCCACACACACAGTCCACACACACAGTCCACACACACAGTTCACACACACTGTCCACACACACAGTTCACACACACTGTCCACACACACTGTTCACACACACAGTCCACACACACACAGTTCACACACACTGTTCACACACACAGTTCACACACACTGTCCACACACACAGTTCACACACACTGTCCACACACACTGTCCACACACACAGTCCACACACACAGTCCACACACACAGTTCACACACACTGTCCACACACACAGTTCACACACACAGTCCACACACACACAGTTCACACACACTGTTCACACACACAGTTCACACACACTGTCCACACACACAGTTCACACACACTGTCCACACACACAGTTCACACACACTGTCCACACACACAGAGAGTGTTCCGCTGCTACTAACACCAGCGCTGAGCTAATTGTTGCATTATGGCGGCAACAAAACATTAGGCTGCTCCTAAATGACATTCCAACGGGCCGCGGCGGCGGCGAGGAGCTAACGGAGGCCGATGGAGAGACGGGGGGACGGAGGAGTCGATCGGGTGAGGGTTAGAGGCTTCGTATCTCTGCTACGACGGGACGCAGAACAACGAAGTAAAGACCGGACTAATGCTAAAAGACAGAAGCGAATCCCGTCCAGGATGTGTGGGAGTCTGTCCCAGGAGGACTCGTGTCCGCCAGTCGCCTCCTGAGGTAGACGGACTTTTACAGCCCGCCAGGCGGCTTTCTGAACCCCCCCCCCAAAACTTTAGAAGGAATTTAGCGCAGCTCTGAACGCGTTACAACACTTTGAAGAAGAATACTTTTTGAAATAACCGAAAAGAGAAAAAAAAATCAATTAGATGAAAAATAAGAATGAAAACATTTTTGATCAGAATGTGATGATGATGATGATGGTGGACTGTGGAAGCCAGCGGCTGCTCCCCCAGCGTGATGCCAGACGTGTCAGAGTGGCGGCGAGAAGCCGTATCTTACCTCAGCCATCGTCATTCAGTCCGACGTTTCCAAGGAGACGGTGGAGCGAGCCATTCCACACGAGTCCCACAAAACAACTGGCTCCAACTCTGTCTGCTCCAGGACTAAAGAGCCACCACAGCCAGCAGCATCTCCTCAGCGCGCACGCACACACACACTCACAGCCACCAACGACCAGAGAAACACAAGAAGAAGTCCCTGTGCTGTTACTCTCACCGCACACACACACACACACACACCTCCTCTGCTCGGACTCGCTCTAAACTACTCAAGATGTTCAGCGCGCATGTGTGTGTGTGTGTGTGTGTGTGTGTTGAAACTGGGCACAGGGGATTGGAATGAGATCCTCCCACTCTGCATTCTCACCTCAGGAGCTGCCTGCTCCTGTGCGTGTGCGCTCACACACACACACACACACACACACACAGAGGTGAACATGTTCCTACACACATCCCCCTCGGAGTCACAGGCCAGTCCCCTCACAGCTGGCTGGACGAGGCCATGACACTCATCTTTCACAGAGATTTGATCAAAAGGACTCACAAAGGCTGGAGGCTCTCCTGATGCGGTCCGGGGAGACCCCCCCCCCCCCCCCCCCCTCACGCCCCCCTCCCCGGGTCTGAGTAATGCCCTAAATCAATGCTGTCCCTCTCGCGGCACACATCCCAGTTTGAGTCTGGATTCATCTCAACGCAACCCAGTGTGAGTCTGGATTCACCTCAACACAACCCAGTGTGAGTCTGGATTCCCCGTAACACATCCCAGTGTGAGTCTGGATTCACCTCAACACAACCCAGTGTGAGTCTGGATTCCCCGTAACACATCCCAGTGTGAGTCTGGATTCACCTCAACACAACCCAGTGTGAGTCTGGATTCATCTCAACACAACCCAGTGTGAGTCTGGATTCCCCGTAACACATCCCAGTGTGAGTCTGGATTCACCTCAACACAACCCAGTGTGAGTCTGGATTCACCTCAACACAACCCAGTGTGAGTCTGGATTCATCTCAACACAACCCAGTGTGAGTCTGGATTCACCTAAACACATCCCAGTGTGAGTCTGGATTCACCTAAACACAACCCAGTGTGAGTCTGGATTCATCTCAACACAACCCAGTGTGAGTCTGGATTCACCTAAACACATCCCAGTATGAGTCTGGATTCACCTAAACACATCCCAGTGTGAGTCTGGATTCACCTCAACACAACCCAGTGTGAGTCTGGATTCACCTCAACACATCCCAGTGTGAGTCTGGATTCCCCGTAACACAACCCAGTGTGAGTCTGGATTCACCTCAACACAACCCAGTGTGAGTCTGGATTCACCTAAACACATCCCAGTGTGAGTCTGGATTCACCTAATCACATCCCAGTGTGAGTCTGGATTCACCTAAACACAACCCAGTGTGAGTCTGGATTCACCTAAACACATCCCAGTGTGAGTCTGGATTCACCTTAACCCTGTGCACAGCCTTCGTAACAAGTTGTGCCTTGTGCCGAGTGTCTCCCGGGGGGGTTCACGCATGACAGACACTACATACGTGTTCCTCAGGGAGGACCGGCATCAGAGGTTCTGTTCCCACAGCGCTGAAAATGGAAACCGGCGGACAGTTTGGAATGTGTGACCGGAGTGAAAACCCAGCTTGTATCTGCTAAAGACGTTCCAGGTCTGAATCAGCTGTTCTACAATAAGGAATAGTTAAATACGGCGTCGAGTGAAGAGCGCAGGTTCTACGTTCTCTGATATGGTAATCTGCCTTTCAACGCTTTAAACACGGAACATGTGTTTATTGTCACGCTTGAAGTGTTTCTTCCTCCATCAAGGCTCACTGGGTTGATTCAGGGTGAGCCTGGTGACATCAGAACCGTTGGTAGACGCGGGATCCCTGGTGACATCCGAACCGTTGGTAGACACGGGATCCCTGGTGGCATCAGAACCGTTGGTAGACGCTGGATCCCTGGTGACATCAGAACCTTTGGTAGACATGGGATCTCTGGTGACATCAGAACCTTTGGTAGACGCGGGACCCCTGCTCTCAGCGCTCACGCCGGACGATTGATCTGGGTCCTCCTCCCATTATTCCTGCTCTTTATATTTTACACGTGTCATGTAATATTTGTTCGTGGGAATCTCTCAGCAAAAGTCATCATCAGTTGTTATTCATCTTTTTTTAATATGTATAAGATATTGAAACAATCTGGCTGTCAGCTCAAAGCGTTTGTCAAAGAATAGCACGGAACCAGAACCTGGAACAGGAAATATTTCACTCCTTTGGTTCAAAAAGTGACTTTAAAATGAAGAAATGTCTCCAATAGCCAGCAGCTGAATGTTAGCTTGGGTGCTATTGGCTAGCTTTAAGGTGCTGGTCCAGCCCACAGCGGCAGAGCCGGATGGTTTTTATTTTGGGGGGGGGGGGGCTTCTATCAGATGAATGAGTTTCTACCTTTGTGTTGGTTCTTCTTCTTACGCCTTTGTGGTAAAATGGAAAACTGCTGATTTTAGCCATTAGACACATCGAGACATCTGCTAATCCACGAATTACATAGCAAGTTTAAACAGGCACAACTGCTGTGCTCTACCTGTGGCAGTGTGTGTGTGTGTGTGGGGGGGGGGTGACAGAGTGAAAAGGTTCTGCAGACAGAGACGACTTTCTTTTTCTCCACAGCCTTCAATCACCCATCTGGAGCAGTGGGGCTGTCGGTGCCTTGCTCAAAGGTAGCTTCACCGAAGCGCCGTCGGGAGGGAAGCGTATTCCCCACCCACCTTGTCCCAGAGACCGCCCTCCCATCTCACCCCTGGGCGAGCAACGCCCCCTGGCTAGACGTTCAGAACTTTACCAAGCGCCTCGGTGACTGATAAAGACACGGCTAATGGCCCATTAAAAGTTCACCGCGTTACGCAGGAGATCAAAGTTGTTGTTATTGGTGAAAGCCCCAAAATGTTCTGAGCTTACATAAATGGATGAGAGGCGTCCCGTCAAGGCTTGTCAGGCAGCGTCGGAAAGCCCGGCGTTCCCCTGCGGGCCTGCTAGCAAGCGGCTCTGCTTACCAGCCTCGCATTTGTTCCATACCTGGGGGGGTGCATACCAAACACGGCCCCAGTCCTGGCCTGGATTAGGTCTGCACCGCCTGTCAGATCGCTTCTCCCTGGGCTGGAACGGTGTCGGTGCCCTGGGGGGGGGGGGAGCAGGTCACGCTGCCCGCCATCAGCCTTCCTGCAGGGAGGAGCGAAGGGGCCGGAGAACACGTCCAAGTGATGAAGAGGAGGAGAGTACACGCAGTCAGTGCTGCTAGTGACACGTGCGTGTGAGGAGTCTTTGTTCGTGTGTCACGGCTAGTGAACGATGTCCAGGACAATGTCTGACTACTTCACTGTCTCTGCAGAAACAAGAATATCAGCCCGGCACCGGTCCAGAGGAGAACGCTGTTCAATGCACCGCATAGAGTATAAATGTATAAATACTTGTACTGCACAGACAGGTGGAGCGCGACCTGATCAGTATCAATACCTTTAAGCTTCTAAGCCAGTTGTTGGTGGGTTTCAGGCGGCAGCAGGGACGCCGTTGAGGGACTGTTGTAGTAAAGAGGACGGCGACCAAACCGGCATCCAGTCTGGCTCTGGTTCTGGTTCTGTGTGTGCTACGGCTCCGCTCCGCTCCGGCCCAGCCCCCACCAGTTCACTCCGTTATTTACTGCAGACATTCGCAGGGTTCATCACAGATTCGGCTGGGTAGGTGCGTACTACGACCGTGATGCAGGCATGCAGGCATGTACATATACATGAACACATATACATTAATACATATGCATGAACACATATTCTGCATGTATATGTGTTCATGTACATATACATGAATACATATACATGCAGTATATGTGTTCATGTACATATACATGAACACATATACATGAACACATATACATTAATACATATGCATGAACACATATCCTGCATGTATATGTGTTCATGTGTGAGCAAGATGGTAAAGGATGGAAGAAAAAGGTGCGTAGAGCTTTTAGCGCATGAAGGGGGGTCAGCCTGGCCTCCCCGTGGGTGGGGGAGGTGCAGCTGGCTACCGAGGGCCCTTCAAATGTTAACAGAGGGCCACGGGACGCCAGCGCTCGCTGCCATCAGGCCGGGCGGAGACAACAAATAAAGGGAGATCTCTGTAACTAGTAAACTGTTGGGTCCCAGAGCCGCTGATCCCAGCTGCATGTATGTACTGCATGTATGTACTACATGCACTGCATGTATGTACTGCATGTATGTACTACATGCATGTACTACATGTATGCAAAGCAGTGTTTCTGGGCGTCAGCTTCCAAATGTTTCAAAGGTAAATAGCACTTTTCTTTGGCTCCCTCTACCTTCACTTTTTTCAGAGCCAACAGTCTAAATGAGTGTTTTTGCAGCGTGGCATTAAAACAGCAAGGCGTGTGTTGCTCTGCCACCTTTGTGAGGACCCATGTCAGCGGTACACGAGAGGTTCCACCCAGCGGTGAGAACCACCTCAACGACTTTGTGGATGGAATCAAACCAACACCAATGTGTAAAAACACATTGGGCCTGAAGGGACAGGAGCGTTTCACCCGTAGCATCAGGAGCCTGCTGAGGCCTGAGCTCCTGTACTCTTTGTGCAGGAGATTGCATGTTGTTGTTTCAGCAACAGCAGGTTCTGGGTTCCATTCCGTTCTGTGTGGAGTTTGTATGTTCTCTTCTTGTCACCTTCCTTTCAGATAACCCCTACTCCATGTCTCTTTCCTCTCCTCCGTTATAAACAACTTGAATCCTGCTCCTCAGCCTCTAGCCTTGCTTCCTTTCCACCTGGTCTCCTGGAGACACAACACATCAACCTTCCTCCTCCTCATCATGTCCACCAGCTCTCTAGCTTTTCCCATCATTGTCTCTACTCTCAGTCCTAAACTCTTCCATTCCCTCTTCATTCGCTGTTGATGCACCCGTCTTCCTCCTCTTCTTTGTCTCCGTCTTCAACCCACAGTAGTCCAGTTTCCAGCAGCATCCCGTGGGTTAACAGCGCTGCTGGCGGTCGTTGTTAACCCGGGCCTCGTCCGATCTGGTATGACTTTCTTATTTACGGTGATCTGCATAATTTGTTGTGTCAAATTTTTACTCCTGATGCCATTCCTGACTCAGCCCTCTTCATTTATCCGGGCTTGGGACATGCACTCGTGAGAAACTGGCAATGCTATGTTAGCTCCTGCTAACAGCACTCCCTGTGCGACCATGAGGCTGCCATGTTGGTGACTTTTCTTCATGACAGGCTTGTAGCCTCCAACCAATTACTGCACAGGTTTTCAGGTCAGACCCTCCCCTGTCCTGGGAAGTGGAAGAAGAGAAGAGTGTCCGGATTAAGGTCTGGAGTGAGAGAAGAGGACAAAGGGGAGTGGGACGTGCCCACTGTCATCCCACCTCTCCTAACTCTTTGCCCCTGCCCACCGCCACCACCCTGTGGTGTGGCAACATACCATTTGCTACTCCCTCTCCTCTCATCTGTTCATCTGTCCATCCTCTCCCAGGAGTCTGGTATTGATCAGATATGTCCACATTAGAGGGGGGGATGCTTTTATGATAATCTGCCCACCCTCCCCACCCCCCCATAATAGCTGCATTAGATGCTCATCCCCTCTGCACCCGACACCCAGCCCTCACTCTCCCCAGACTTGCTGTTTGCATTACAACACTGTAATGGGCTCTTTAGAGAGGCTTGGGGGGGTCAGCTGGGGACTGGGGCAGGAAACTTTCCAAGAGTTTCCAGTCGAAAAAGACCGGGCAAGGGAGACGGGGGCTGGCCTGGAGTGAGAGGAATAGATGGCCCATGTTTTAGTGGAGGGTGGTGGGCGGTGGGCTCCATTGCCTATTACTGAAGCCCTCTCTGTCCAGCCCCGCTAGGCTAGCAAACTTAGTCCCATCCCAGACCAAGGGCCAATCAATGGCTCCGTCTCATTACGGCCAATCAAAACACAGCCAAGTCTGACATGACTGGAGAGTGACGCTTGTCTACTGTGGAACAGCTGAACTGAGAGTGTTAGTGATGTTACTTCCTGTGCAGTATTCACCATGCTGACCGAGTGTGTGTGTGTGTGTGTGTGTGTGAGGGGTGGGGGTGGGGTTGTTCAAGATGCCTGGTGCAGGCAAAACATACTAGATTTTTAAAAGTCTCGAGAAAAGATGGAGAGAGATGGAGCCACCTGGACATCATCAGTCTCAGCAAAGGTAAACATCTCAGACATTCCTCCCAGCACACCGGCCTACAGAGGTCAAAGGTCATGATGACAAACGAGTGACCCAGGAGCCCTAAGAGGCCACGAGAGGAGCCTCTGGAATCTCTCAGCACAGGGACGGGGGACACAGAGACACTCTCCAGCCCAGGAGCCACAAATGAAAGGACGGACAATGCGGTCTGAGCAAGACCCGACCTGTGGCTCCTCAGGAGGTACACGAACAAAACACCATCGTCAGGCCTCCAGATCCTCAGTCTGGACTGGATTCTTGACGCTTTACAGAAGTATCTGATGATATTCACCAGGAACCCCCATCCAATGGTCGTCTGGTGGAAGCATCATGTCACGCTGTCAACACCTGGAGAGAACACATTAAGATCTGATCCCTAAGACCACAGTCAGAGTCAGTTGAACCTGCAGCTGTTAATGCGTGCTACCTGCAGCCTATCCAATGCATGCTACCTGCAGCCTATCCAATGCGTGCTACCTGTAGCTGTTAATGCGTGCTACCTGCAGCTGTTAATGCGTGCTACCTGCAGCTGTTAATGCGTGCTACCTGCAGCCTATCCAATGCATGCTACCTGTAGCTGTTAATGCATGCTACCTGCAGCTGTTAATGCGTGCTACCTGCAGCTGTTAATGCATGCTACCTGCAGCTGTTAATGCGTGCTACCTGCAGCTGTTAATGCATGCTACCTGCAGCTGTTAATGCGTGCTACCTGCAGCTTTTAATGCATGCTACCTGTAGCTGTTAATGCATGCTACCTGCAGCTGTTAATGCGTGCTACCTGCAGCTGTTAATGCATGCTACCTGCAGCTGTTAATGCATGCTACCTGCAGCTGTTAATGCGTGCTACCTGCAGCCTATCCAATGCATGCTACCTGTAGCTGTTAATGCATGCTACCTGCAGCTGTTAATGCGTGCTACCTGCAGCTGTTAATGCGTGCTACCTGCAGCTGTTAATGCGTGCTACCTGTAGCTGTTAATGCATGCTACCTGCAGCTGTTAATGCATGCTACCTGCAGCTGTTAATGTGTGCTACCTGCAGCTGTTAATGCGTGCTACCTGCAGCTGTTAATGCATGCTACCTGTAGCTGTTAATGCATGCTACCTGCAGCTGTTAATGCGTGCTACCTGCAGCTGTTAATGCGTGCTACCTGCAGCTGTTAATGCGTGCTACCTGCAGCTGTTAGTGCATGCTACCTGCAGCTGTTAATGCATGCTACCTGCAGCTGTTAATGCATGCTACCTGTAGCTGTTAATGCATGCTACCTGCAGCTGTTAATGCGTGCTACCTGCAGCTGTTAATGCGTGCTACCTGCAGCTGTTAATGCATGCTACCTGCAGCTGTTAATGCATGCTACCTGCAGCTGTTAATGCATGCTACCTGTAGCTGTTAATGCATGCTACCTGTAGCTGTTAATGCATGCTACCTGCAGCTGTTAACGCGTGCTACCTGCAGCTGTTAATGCGTGCTACCTGCAGCTGTTAATGCGTGCTACCTGTAGCTGTTAATGCATGCTACCTGCAGCTGTTAATGCATGCTACCTGTAGCTGTTAATGCATGCTACCTGCAGCTGTTAACGCATGCTACCTGCAGCTGTTCATGCATGCTACCTGCAGCTGTTAATGCGTGCTACCTGCAGCTGTTAATGCATGCTACCTGCAGCTGTTCATGCATGCTACCTGTAGTTGTTAATGCATGCTACCTGCAGCTGTTAATGCGTGCTACCTGCAGTTGTTAATGCGTGCTACCCGTAGCTGTTAATGCGTGCTACCTGCAGCTGTTAATGCATGCTACCTGCAGCTGTTAATGTGTGCTACCTGCAGCTGTTAATGCGTGCTACCTGCAGCTGTTAATGCATGCTACCTGCAGCTGTTAATGCATGCTACCTGCAGCTGTTAATGCGTGCTACCTGCAGCTGTTAATGCATGCTACCTGCCGCTGTTAATGCATGCTACCTGCAGCTGTTCATGCATGCTACCTGTAGCTGTTAATGCATGCTACCTGCAGCTGTTAATGCGTGCTACCTGCAGCTGTTAATGCGTGCTACCCGTAGCTGTTAATGCGTGCTACCTGCAGCTGTTAATGCATGCTACCTGCAGCTGTTAATGTGTGCTACCTGCAGCTGTTAATGCGTGCTACCTGTAGCTGGTAATGCATGCTACCTGCAGCTGTTAATGCATGCTACCTGCAGCTGTTAATGCATGCTACCTGCAGCTGTTAATGCGTGCTACCTGCAGCTGTTAATGCATGCTACCTGCCGCTGTTAATGCATGCTACCTGTAGCTGTTAATGCATGCTACCTGTAGCTGTTAATGCATGCTACCTGCAGCTGTTAATGCATGCTACCTGCCGCTGTTAATGCATGCTACCTGTAGCTGTTAATGCATGCTACCTGCAGCTGTTAATGCATGCTACCTGCAGCTGTTAATGCATGCTACCTGCAGCTGTTAATGCATGCTACCTGCAGCTGTTAATGCATGCTACCTGCAGCCTGTACAATGCGTGCATTACCCGTCGTCGTTTTGTTTGTCTGACTGTTAGCAATATAACTCAAAAGGTTCTGGATGGATCGTGATGACATTTCCAGGAACAGATGATTAAATGTTTGTGATGATCCAGAAGAGATCATGAATTATGGATCATTTTGGAATTTTTGTTAACATTACAGTCAATGAAGCTTCAAAACGTGATCCTCAATATCTTGGTTGATTATTGACCAATGTTTATGGAACTTGGCACAGTCATGTAGGGTTGGGGTCTCTATCTCACCACAGAATTTTATTTGGATTGGACTCAGAATGAGGTCAGGAAAAAATACAACATTTTAACATTAAACCCCATTTAAGGATTCCAAAATCAGTTAAAACTACACGTCAAGTCCGATTCGCTGTCTGGGTGATTCTCTAGTTAGTATTAACTACTTTCTGAGGGCTTCTAGTTTAACTTGACTCAGTTTCCTGTTTCCTCGTCCCTCCAGCCCACTTTGTTTTAAAACCCCCGTATTGAGGAGGGGGAACCACCGACGGCTCCGCCCCCTGGTGTTCCTCAATAGGACCTCAACAATGACATCAAACATTTGATCCTTTCTTGAACCCAGCTGCAACATTGCTTGGATCCTGTCTCCCATGTCCATGCTGAAGTACTGGATGTAGTATGTAGTCGTAGTAAATGTAGTATTTCTTTAATCCTCTCTGGACTCTGTGGCTAAAAGAAAATTCAGCCATCGGATTCATGCAAAGATCTGAAGTGTCCCAGCAGACAGACACAACAAGCTCCAGGCCTGCGGAACCTGACCTCTGACCTCGCTACCATCAGCAGCCTCTCAGCAGTGTCTCAGATACTGCCGGTGATGCTCGGCCCTGTCGTATCTGTCGTACCGCTACGTCAGCTGGCTGCACCGGCCGGTACCAACTACCCAGACATGAGAGAGGAAGCCCGAGTCAGGCTGAGGACGGGGGCCGTGTCCCTGCTGAGGACGGGGGCTGTGTCCCTGCCCTGAGTCAGGCTGAGGACGGGGGCTGTGTCCCTGCTGAGGACGGGGGCCGTGTCCCTTCCCTGAGTCAGGCTGAGGACAGGGGCTGTGTCTCTGCCCTGAGTCAGGCTGAGGACGGGGGCCGTGTCCCTGCCCTGAGTCAGGCTGAGGACGGGGGGGCTGTGTCCCTGTCCTGAGTCAGGCTGAGGACGGGGGCTGTGTCCCTGCTGAGGACGGGGGCCGTGTCCCTTCCCTGAGTCAGGCTGAGGACGGGGGCTGTGTCCCTGCCCTGAGTCAGGCTGAGGACGGGGGCCGTGTCCCTGCCCTGAGTCAGGCTGAGGACGGGGGGGCTGTGTCCCTGTCCTGAGTCAGGCTGAGGACGGGGGGCTGTATCCCTGCCCTGAGTCAGGCTGAGGACGGGGGGGCTGTGTCCCTGTCCTGAGTCAGGCTGAGGACGGGGGGCTGTATCCCTGCCCTGAGTCAGGCTGAGGACGGGGGCCGTGTGCCTGTCCTGAGTCAGGCTGAGGACGGGGGGCTGTATCCCTGCCCTGAGTCAGGCTGAGGACGGGGGCCGTGTCCCTGTCCTGAGTCAGGCTGAGGACGGGGGGCTGTATCCCTGCCCGACCCGGGAACTCAGCCCAGCTTCCTGGTGAACGCGCTCATGTTCCCATCCACATACATGGAATACTTTCTGAGGAAGTTCACGGTGGCTCATGGGAATGCTGACTCATTGTCAGGGACATCTGCTGTCTTTCATTCCCTGGGATCCCCTCTCACAGACAGACAATGTGGGAGAGGACAGCTTGAAGAAGTATGGCCGTATGGGAATGAAATGAGGAACGCGTCCCGAATGCGTCTTCAGGAGTCGTGCAGCTGCACCCCCAGCATTAAAGCAGGATGTCCAAGGCATCAGCTGATCAGCTTTCACCACCGCCATCGGCCAGCGCTTGATGTATCAATCAACACAGATGATTCATTGACAACGGGAGGCCTAGTGTGTGTGTGTGTGTGTGTAATGATTTCGGGAAGCGCCTGTGTGCTTGTTGTCCAGTCACATGATGAGGAGGCGCTGCCACGAATGCAGCGCTCAGATAACAATGTTAGAAGGAGATGAAGGTGTCCCGTTATTCAGCGGCCAATCGGCTGATCGGCCGGACACGACGGACAGGCTTCAAGAAGGTTCAGAGATTCACTGAGACAAAAATACATACTGATCATCTCTGCTCACGCTGGATGTCAGAACGTTCAGGCCTCCAGGATGCTGCTGAGAGGCGGCGCCGAGGCCCTCCGGCGTGGTCGTCTGTGCGCTGGTGACCTCCCCTGGGCTTGGGGCGCAGGAAGAGGTGGTCTGTGCGTGTCCTCGCGGTGTTTAGCTGTGATTACATCGAGCAGCGTCTCGGTGGTTGCTCTATATCCATCTGCCGCTCAGGGATGGGAGGCGTGACCTCATGACCTCAGATCTAAGCACGCCAATTAACCACCGCTGGACTTTCCAGTCCTCGTCCAACTCCGGTGCAAACAAACACACCACCCGTCTGATCCCAGAGTCCATGTCTGACGGGTCCCGATCCAAACACTTCAGCGACACGTCGTACACATCGCCATTTTAACCAGAAAATGAAGCCTGCAATGATTGTTTGACCCGACAGAGCAGCATGCACGATACAGGCTGTCATTTCAAAATAAAAGCAGGATGCATCACAGACAGAGCCAGCAGCATGCACGATACAGGCTGTCATTTCAAAATAAAAGCAGGATGCATCACAGACAGAGGCAGCAGCACGCACGATACAGGCTGTCATTTCAAAATAAAAGCAGGATGCATCACAGACAGAGGCAGCAGCACGCACGATACAGGCTGTCATTTCAAAATAAAAGCAGGATGCATCACAGACAGAGCCAGCAGCACGCACGATACAGGCTGTCATTTCAAAATAAAAGCAGGATGCATCACAGACAGAGCGAGCAGCACACACGATACAGGCTGTCATTTCAAAATAAAAGTAGGATGCGTCACAGACAGAGCCAGCAGCATGCACGATACAGGCTGTCATTTCAAAATAAAAGCAGGATGCATCACAGACAGAGCCAGCAGCGCGCACGTTACAGGGTGTCATTTCAAAATAAAAGCAGGATGCATCACAGACAGAGCCAGCAGCATGCACGATACAGGCTGTCATTTCAAAATAAAAGCAGGATGCATCACAGACAGAGGCAGCAGCATGCACGATACAGGCTGTCATTTCAAAATAAAAGCAGGATGCATCACAGACAGAGCCAGCAGCATGCACGATACAGGCTGTCATTTCAAAATAAAAGCAGGATGCATCACAGACAGAGCCAGCAGCATGCACGATACAGGCTGTCATTTCAAAATAAAAGCAGGATGCATCACAGACAGAGCCAGCAGCATGCACGATACAGGCTGTCATTTCAAAATAAAAGCAGGATGCATCACAGACAGAGCCAGCAGCGCGCACGTTACAGGGTGTCATTTCAAAATAAAAGCAGGATGCATCACAGACAGAGCCAGCAGCATGCACGATACAGGCTGTCATTTCAAAATAAAAGCAGGATGCATCACAGACAGAGGCAGCAGCATGCACGATACAGGCTGTCATTTCAAAATAAAAGCAGGATGCATCACAGACAGAGCCAGCAGCACGCACGATACAGGCTGTCATTTCAAAATAAAAGCAGGATGCATCACAGACAGAGCCAGCAGCACGCACGATACAGGCTGTCATTTCAAAATAAAAGCAGGATGCATCACAGACAGAGCCAGCAGCATGCACGATACAGGCTGTCATTTCAAAATAAAAGCAGGATGCATCACAGACAGAGGCAGCAGCACGCACGATACAGGCTGTCATTTCAAAATAAAAGCAGGATGCATCACAGACAGAGGCAGCAGCACGCACGATACAGGCTGTCATTTCAAAATAAAAGCAGGATGCATCACAGACAGAGCCAGCAGCACGCACGATACAGGCTGTCATTTCAAAATAAAAGCAGGATGCATCACAGACAGAGCGAGCAGCACGCACGATACAGGCTGTCATTTCAAAATAAAAGTAGGATGCATCACAGACAGAGCCAGCAGCATGCACGATACAGGCTGTCATTTCAAAATAAAAGTAGGATGCATCACAGACAGAGCCAGCAGCGCGCACGATACAGGCTGTCATTTCAAAATAAAAGCACTATGCATCACATGACAATGTATTGCACTGCATTCAAGGTGCGGGAGCCCCACCTGTGCCTGCACCGGTCGAGATCCATCCAGAGATCCATCCAGAGATCCATCCAGAGATCCATCCAGAGATCCATCCATCGGGATCCATCCAGAGATCCAACCAGAGATCCATCCATCGGGATCCATCCAGAGATCCAACCAGAGATCCATCCATCGGGATCCATGCTGTGCTGCTTGTAAAGGCAGACTCTCTGACTGATTAAGAGATTGATTTGACGAAGCAACAGGACATTTTGACTGCATGTTTTTTGTGTGACGTACAATTCTGATTTAAAAACCAACTAGCCGCACTTAGCAGCTAACGCTAATGTGTTCTGCTCTTTCTCTGCTCAACACATACAGAATGACAGACAGACAGACAGACAGACAGACATGTGAGTGTGTTGTTTGTTAGTCTTTTTATATGTGTTGTTCTGTGGAGCACTGGAGACTCGTCCAGGGCAAACGGCATCAGCTGGGATTGGCTCCAGCCCCTGTACCCTACAAAGGTCATGCATAGCCTGCAGAGGGACGCCCGAGGAACATCCCCGAGCACCTTGGTCTTGGTTTTCTGACATCATGATGGACATACTGCAGACGCTCCAACGTGCAGGCTGCCAGTTCTGCATGGATTCACAGACTCCTGCTTTTCCTCCAGTCGAGCTTGAGCTAATGTGGCATCAGTGAGGCAACCTGAAATAAATACAAGGAAGAAGAGAGGATTGTGGAAGCTGCTTTTACAAGTCTGGGCTGATAGATGGTCACATGGTGCACACAGAAGATCTTCTCTGAGGCTATCATTTCAACATAAGAGAGGATCCTCATCAGGAAGGTTGGTGGTTCAGGACCAACGACTACAGATGGACCGATCAGTACCGGGACCGGATTCAGGGGGCGTTGGCAGGACACAGCCAGTCTTCTGTCTTAAAGGTCACATATTCTACCCTTTTTCCACAAGTTAACGCAGTTCCAAAACACTGATATGAAATATCTGTCTGGTCAAAACAGCAAACAGATGCTGCAGGACAGCGTCCGTCATGTGCGTGAATGCGCACGTGCATGCGCACACACATCTTGTGCACGTTCTAACAACGTGACGTCACATTAACGAAGATTTCTGCCAGATGCGTTTACAGATTACAGAACCAGGCAGGGTTGACTGGGTGGTTTATTTCGCTGTTTTGGGGTTCTTAATGACCCAAACCCTCCATAATAGTGTAGAAACATGGGAAAAGAGAGTTTTTCAGAATATGGGACCTTTAAAGTCAGAGCAAATGTGTTTCAGGTGAGAGGAAGTGGGTTTCCTGGAGTGTGTGCTGAATTGTGTTTTCACTCTATCTGCCGCTGACACACTCTCTCACCGGGCCCAGACGGCAGGTCGCCACCAACATGGCCCACAAAATGAAATGGGCTGACTCTGTGGCGCACACAAACGGACCGACGTGGTGGCATACCCTCTGCCGGTCACGAGTCTCCAGGTGTTCATCCTGTGCAGCCCCCGCTGGCGTTCAGTCCCTCAACAAAGCTAAAATAAACACAGCAGCACCGAACGAGTCTCCTCTTCATCACAAAGGGCTGACACACACACACACACAGACTTGCCACTTTCTCAACGGGAACATATTTATGGAACAGTCAAATCTGTGCACACGTATGAGCGCGGCGTGGAGCAGCAGCAGTCCGCTGGGACGGCCCCCGCCGAACAGAGCAGAGGTTCATCTCTAATGATCAGGATTCAAATATGTTTCCAACAGCAGTCATCTGTTTGTGTCATGATCAATCCACTCTGACACACACACACACACACACACACAAAACATGCATGCACACAGCTGGGCCCCACCGACAGCCTTCAGAACATAATTACCCAGGATGCTCCGTGACATTCCTGTTTAAGGGTCAGGGGGAAAGCTGTCCCTCTCCCCCAAACACACAAACGCCACCCATGCATGAATAAGTGTGTGTGCGTGTGCGTGTGTGTGTGTGTGTGTGTGTGTGTGTGTGAACCATGGTGCCTTGTTTCTTTAAATGGGACTATTATAAATTAGGATTAATACAATTATGACACACTCTAAACTCTCTGTGGTGATGGGATTGACAACGGGCATCAACGGTCGGGCTGTATGTCGACGGTATAAACACGTATCTGTCGGTCGGGCTATGTGTTGACGGTATAAACACGTATCTGTCGGTCGGGCTATATGTCGACGGTACACACACGTATCTGTCGGTCGGGCTGTGTGTCGACGGTATAAACACGTATCTGTCGGTTGGGCTATATGTCGACGGTATAAACACGTATCTGTCGGTCGGGCTGTGTGTCGACGGTATAAACACGTATCTGTCGGTTGGGCTATATGTCGACGGTATACACACGTATCTGTCGGTTGGGCTATGTGTCGACGGTATACACACGTATCTGTCGGTCGGGCTATGTGTCGACGGTATACACACGTATCTGTTGGTCGGGCTATGTGTCGACGGTATAAACGCGTATCTGTCGGTTGGGCTATGTGTCGACGGTATAAACGCGTATCTGTCGGTTGGGCTATGTGTCGACGGTACACACACGTATCTGTCGGTCGGGCTATGTGTCGACGGTACACACACATCTGTATCGGTTCTCAGTCATCCAGGTTGAAGAAGCCTCTTGGATGAAGGTAAAACGTCTTCAACCAAACCAAACAAGTCCAGCTGATTCTTGGCTTTTGATCTTTGTGACATGTTCTACACATGGTGTGTGGGGCCAGTTCTTTCAGAGTGTATCAGCTGTTTACCAGTTATATGGTGAATGATCAGGACTCAATGGGCTGTTCATGGTTTCTTTAGTATTCATAAACGTGTTGAACATGAATTAAACCAATCAGATTGTCAAGAAAGCGAAGCAATAACGGTAAACAGAAGTTTACATTGATTTGGTCACCTTACAGGACACAAAGAGAGATCCTGTGACCACGTGTGTGAGATGTATGTTCTCCATGGACATCTTTCCAGATGAACCGTGGGGCCACCGAGGGGCTGAGGGTGACCGAGATTGAGAGGGGGGTGACAAAATTGCAAAAGCATGTGGAAGTAGATGTGACTGCAAGACAGATCAAGACACTTCCAGATGCCCAGGCACCGAGGGGCCGAGGGCTGTAGGAGAGCCACCCTCCCAGGGGACGTGACTCACCTGGAAGGAGGGCCAAGCGGTGCCAGATGTGGAGGAAGCGGCCCGGGTCCCTCACGCCAAGCCTGTCTAACACTGTCTCAATTGTGCTGCAGCATATGCTTCCAGTCAAGGGTGAAAAATGCAGGCACCAGCACATGCCAGAAGTCTTTCAAGCATAGCCCAACAGTCAGCCGGCAGCCTTACACCCACTCTGATCCGCACACAGACAGGAGGAGATCCTCCCCGCCGGTGCAGTGCAGGCATGTCACCACACAGCAAGTCAAGGCTGGTTAGACTGGGAAGCAGCAAGAAGGGACCCAGTCCAGACACCCTGGGGATAGCACTGCACACCGCTCAGACCAACACACGCACACTGAACACGGTCTACTTCCCTTCAATACACGTGGAACAGGCCCATAGTGACAGCAGAGATGTGAAGACAGGAGGGGAAGACAATAGCTGACGTTCCACGCGTCTCAGTGTGAGAGAGTTCCTGACTGCATTAAAGTCTCGACTGCAGCAACACGTAACCCAACAGCCATTGGCAAACACACAACGCTGATGTTGTAACACTGGAGGATTGTCCTGTGGACGTGTGTGTGTGTGTCTGTACAAGGTGTGGAGGTGTTTCTGGGAGTGTGTAGGGACATGCACCTGGTAAGCAGAGAATCACATCCAAATCCCCCCTCACCTGGACTAACACACACTCCCTCACACACACAGATGGCCACTTTCAGCCTGGAAGAGTCCGAGGACCCGCGCAGGAATGTTGGTGTTGCACAATGACCTCATTGTGCCGTGATATGGCTTGTCTGAGCCACGCTCTGTGGCAGAGTCACACCTGCTCGACTGATGCCAAAGGGCTGACAAAGCCAGAGATGCATCAATCAGCATCGACACACAGGTGAGAGACGCATGCACACACATGCAGACACACAACACCCTGCGTGCTGATGTGTCTCTATGCAGCAGGGTGGGTCCGGATCGGGATCGATGAAATGAGCTGAGCTTCGGTTTCACTGTGACTGGCAGCCGGAGGAATAACGAGCAACGCAACAACGTGCTTGTCCCGAGGATGCTGTGCAGCGCTGACGTGAAACCTAAGGAAAGGACAGCCGGTCCGGATCCTGAGGCCGACGCCCCTCCTGTTGTCCTGCACAGATACCGCTCAGCTGGGTTCCGCCATTGCTGCACATGTATAGCAAATACATCAATGGATTTCCCCACTAATAGTGAGCAGGACCTTTTGATCCAAATCAAGCCCCAAACGGTTCCCAGTTTGTGTTTTACTGGTCTGTGCGTAGTCACTGGTCCTGTTGAGCAGGCGGCTCCCTTTATGGTCTGGATGCTGCCACGCTGGCGTGGAAGGGGCTGTGGGGGCGGTCAGAGAACAGCCCACCCAGCTCGCCCATGGACGCTTCAGGCTCTGAGCATCAGCGGGTCCGACTGGCGCCGCGCCCCCCGAATCAGCAGCTGCTATCAGCAACGTATCTGGACTCTGGGACTGTCGTGAGGTTTGGTTGCTGTCATTTCTTATCAAAGACCGTATCTTTACTCTAATAATTTTTGTTTCATACAAAGTCAATATCCTGAAAGTACATTTACATAAATCCTAAATATCAACAATGCTTAATCTAATCCTAAAAACACAATGTGATTTTATCATCTTTGCTTCTGGTTTAAAAGAGATATCTGCTAATATATTGTTCATGTATCAGCATTAAAAGCCAGCATCACTCAGGCAGTATAATCCATGGATAGTTGGATTATAATCCATGGATAGTTGGATTATAGTCCATGGATAGTTGGATTATAGTCCATGGATAGTTGGATTATAGTCCATGCATAGTTGGATTATAGTCCATGGATAGTTGGATTATAGTCCATGGATAGTTGGATTATAATCCATGGATAGTTGGATTATAATCCATGCATAGTTGGATTATAGTCCATGGATAGTTGGATTATAAACCATGGATAGTTGGATTATAATCCATGCATAGTTGGATTATAGTCCATGGATAGTTGGATTATAATCCATGGATAGTTGGATTATAGTCCATGGATAGTTGGATTATAGTCCATGGATAGTTGGATTATAGTCCATGCATAGTTGGATTATAGTCCATGGATAGTTGGATTATAGTCCATGGATAGTTGGATTATAATCCATGGATAGTTGGATTATAATCCATGCATAGTTGGATTATAGTCCATGGATAGTTGGATTATAAACCATGGATAGTTGGATTATAATCCATGGATAGTTGGATTATAATCCATGCATAGTTGGATTATAGTCCATGGATAGTTGGATTATAAACCATGGATAGTTGGATTATAATCCATGCATAGTTGGATTATAGTCCATGGATAGTTGGATTATAATCCATGGATAGTTGGATTATAGTCCATGGATAGTTGGATTATAATCCATGCATAGTTGGATTATAATCCATGGATAGTTGGATTATAATATTTAACACATAGATTTCTCCTCACTGCTACAACTGGAAGCCGTCACTGCCGCTTCCTGCAGCCACGACATGGAGCGATGAACGCAGCAGCCGCTCTGGCCTTCCCTTCACCGGCTCATTGGTCTGACTGGTCTCCAGGGCCGCCCGGGCGTTTTCAGGAAGCCTCTGATACGCTTGTGATAAAGGCTCTGCAAGTGGGCCAAAGTGATGTTTCAGTGGGAAGCGACTGCTGTTTGTCACATTATCACCACCACTCAGAAGGATCAATCAATACCCATCTTGTGCAGGGCCATCGAGGCAAACTGCTGCTGATCACGCAAACACTGATGTGAGAGGGAAAACTGGGCCAACATCCTTCAGTCAAAATAAGATCATGCCTTCTCTTGAAATTCTAAGCAGCGAGGACCAGGAGACAGACGTAGTCCTAAACCCGTCTCTTTATAGATCCTTTAGATCAGTCACCCACCCAGAACCCAATGGAGATGGCGTCTGCGCCCCCCGACCCACTAAGATTGTTAAATTATACAGAAGATGTGTTACTCCTGAAAACCTGGTAAAAATAAACACCACCGCCACAGAAATGAATGTAAATGTTCAGAAACCTGGCTGGTCCTGAAGATTATTTCATCTTAAATGAAGCCACGCCTCCCAGTTATGTTAACGCTCACATTTCTCGAGACGCCGGCCGAGGAGATGAACTCCTTATGGTTTTGGAAACCAAACTTAATGACTGACGAGTTTGCTGACATCCACTCTCTGTGTGCAGGGGGCGTGTCCCTCCAGGTGTCCCCAGGAAGGCAGCGCAGCAGATGCATTCTGGATTTCTCACTTATCACGATATAGTGCTGGCCTGGCCTCAACGGGACTTGATCATAAATCCCGACTCCGCCCTGTCTGAGACTGAGACAAGACCGAGCAAAAATATATTCGATCCCTAGAAGAGACCGAGACCATTAAAAAGTGGTCTTGAGGCCGATCTGGAGAATACAACACTAGTTACAGGAAGTTGTGCCTGTAAACATCCATGTTTGTCGCGCTTTGCTCGAATTCTCCCGACTGGACCACAACACCATTTCTGGTGAACCAGATGTGACGGTAAAATGGATCACCAAAAAGGCGAGTCGGTTCTATGCAGTGGAGATGGATCTCATCTCCATTATCAATCGTCTGGAGCCAGCATCAATCCCATCTTCATGTCTACGATGGTTACGTGTTCATTCATGGACTTCCTGGAATGGAAGAAGGTTCTTCCACTGATTCCACCTCTCCAGACAAAAGGAGCGAGATGATGGAAAGAACAGACGATAAAAGCAGAACGAGGGTCCGTTTGGGGTCTGGCATGAGGGTGACCTGTCGGGACCCATCAGCAGTCAGTCATCCAGTCACTCCAGTCCATGTGATGAGTTCCAGACTGGCTTTTGCTCCTTGTCAACCCCCCCCCCCCTCCTAAAGCTGGCCCCTGGACTCCCTTCAGCCTCCCTCCACTTAGGTCCCATTGCCACACATCATCAATACCCATCACCCCTCGACTCAGCTGTCTGCCCCCCCCCCCCCACCGACACACACACCTATCCTTTACTACCCGCCCCCCGCCTGGAACCCCTCACTTCAAAAGCAAACCAGCTTACATGTCATTGATTAGAGGAGGAGAGGTTCTCTGAGGTGGGGGTGGGCTTTTCTGCAGCCTTTAATTCCGGGGAGTCACACACATGATCAGACAGAACCACTCTGATCGGTTCCGAGATCGGTCCTGGTCCAGATTTCCCTGATGTCCCTGTACACCTGCAAACACACTGACATGGTCCCTGAGAGGACACGCCCATGCATGTTCACACATTCCTGGGTTGCCCCCCCCCCCCCCCCAGCTCCTGCTGCGTTTCTTTTCAGTCACATCTGGTAGCTCCATTAGCGCCATCAGGAGAGAGCTCTTCCTCACTCACACTCTTCATCAAGCCACACCAGCTCAGGATGTGTAATGCACACGGGCAGCATTCTCCTCATACGCTCCGTTGCCGACACGCAGCCCCCTTGGGGTGGGGTAGGGGGGCACCTCCCATCCGCCCAGCGCTGTGTTTAAACGCAGTGATGGTTTCATGTTTGAGCCTCCTGGTGACGGTGACCGATCACACATCTGGATGCAAAGCGGAGCGGCTTCAGGAGCTCAGTCGAGTTACTTTAGTGATCCATCACAATAATAATGGATCAGCAAGAACTACCACAGATTCAAGGTGATACAGAGGAAACTCTGCTAACTCCGTTTCGGACGGTGTCGCACGTCAAGCATCGCAGATGAGGATAACTATCTGGACTACGTCTTCATACTGTGAGAGCATCAGCACCGAAAGGAGAACCCCACGCCTCAAAGTCCAGTCTGATAAGTTCACACGTTCTAAAAAAGGCTTTTTTATTCATATCATTACATGATTTCAGAAAGTAGACTGGTGAACGGACCACCCTCTCGTTGTGTCACTGATGGAGATCAATCACGAACAGGGTTCAAGGTTGGGTGGTGGATCTGTGGAGCCCTGTTCTCGACACGGACCAAACGGGTCATGGTACCGACCCATGAGACGATTCATCCCGGCTGTCAGGGCACAGGCAGGAGAAGGGAATCCAGAAACATAACTTTAATGTTCCAGCAGACAAATCAGAAGTGGGCAGGCAGTAGACGAGTTCCAGGAGACAGGGAGAGTTCACGCACCAGGTAATCAGATCAATCGGGCAGACAAACCCGAACAGCTGCAGGCAAACAGGCGGAATCCAGAAAACGAGCAGGGCAGGAACACAAGAACCAGAATCAGGGTTAGAGCTGGAGAGTAGGAACAGGTCTGACGAGCAGACGAGCAGACGAGCAGCAGGAGTCCTGCACAGATGATGTGGATGAGCTGAGGACGGGTGTGGCAGGCAGTGTAGCCAGAGTAGAGCAGGGGGGCGGAGCTACGTGGAGCAGGAAGACAGAGCTACAATGAGCAGGAGGGTGGGGCTACGTGGATCAGGGGGGCGGAGCTACGTGGAGCAGGAAGACAGAGCTACAATGAGCAGGAGGGTGGGGCTACGTGGAGCAGGGGGGCGGAGCTACGTGGAGCAGGAAGACAGAGCTACAATGAGCAGGAGGGAGGAGCGACGTGGAGCAGGGGGGCGGAGCTACGTGGAGCAGGAAGACAGAGCTACAATGAGCAGGAGGGTGGGGCTACGTGGAGCAGGGGGGCGGAGCTACGTGGAGCAGGAGGGTGGAGCTACTTGGAGCAGGCCGGGCTCCTTTATGCCGGTGCCACACAGTCAACAATCAGCCCCGCAGGCCATGATTGTTCAGCAAATGCAGAATTCTACTGACCTGACTCATTTCAACATTTGTAAAGGAACTAATATCCCTTGGAAGCGAGTATTGATTTGCAGTTGTAGTAAAGTTACGTCCCAGTGTGCAGCTGGTACCGGCTCTGCTGCCATGCGGTCATCTGTAAAGACAGAAACTGATCTCCGTGCAAACACACAAGAACCCGCAACTGTTGTTGAACAGAACCACACGACTGGCCGGCAGCATGTCGTGCACGTTCCTCCAGTTGTATGGCCAATTATCATAAACCTCGTGTGTGTGTGTGTGTGTGTTTCTGAACTTGTTCAAGCTGACAGTATTACACATGCTGCTATGTTAACAGCTAATGCTGATGAGCTAATGCTAATGCTAGTGAATAATATTACTAGGAAGTGCAAATTGGTGAACGTTTAATATCTTGTTAAACATGTCAGCTTAATCAGAACTGATATTTTAATCAAATTTATCTGACAATATTCTGGAGATGATATGTGTCTTAAATTCGGGGCGGCTGAGGAGCTGCTTCTTCTGGTTAAAGTCATTCCTGACTTACTTTGAACGTGTCCCTGAGTTTTCGTGGTTTGGTCCCCAGGTCGATATTATAGGGTAAGATAGGGAACCCCAAACGATGGCGACTTCCTGACCTTGGAACTGAGGGGAGTCCAATGACTCGGTATGAAGGGGGCCATGTCGGTTTTTCCACAACGTGCATCTCCAGGCCGGCGAGGGAATGCTTCATGGTGCGAAGGAGACCCGAACCTTTGGGTCAGGCTAAGACCGTTTAAGGTTAGTGATTGTAGCAAGACACCCGGCCTTCAATCTCAGTGTCCCTTTGTGTACCCTCCACATTGATCAGGCTCGCCTGTCTTTGTCCAGCCGTCCTCCGCATTGATCAGGCTCACCTGCCTTTGTCCAGCCATCCTCCACATCATCTCTGTGACGCTCCTTCCTCTCAGCGCCGGCTCTGTAACTGCTCTGATTGGCTTGTGATATTTTGACTTGGTCCCTCTGAGCTTTTCCACTGAAAACAACCCTGTGTTCTAGAATGTCCACTGAATAGATCAGCTCTAGCGAAGTAACACTGTAAAACTATAGACCATGTAAAACAGGGGTCCCCAACCACCGGGCCGCGGCCCGGTACCGGTCCGTGAGGCATTTGTTACCGGGCCGCAAAGAAAGAACAACTAATGTATACAATTTCCATTGTATCGATTATTTGCATCTAAAAGGTGTTTTATTTTGAAAAACGACCGGATTTTCTCCAACGTAACAATCGTCTATTGATATGTTGCTAAAAAAAAAACAGCCGTGAACTCGCGAAAATTAATAAAAAGAAACAAAAGTCTTTGGAGAGCTTCTTTGCTAAGGAGAACAGTCTAACTGAGGAGGAAGAAGAGGAGGAAGAAGAGGCGCCGACGACCTCCAAGAAGAGTTTATTCCATAAGTAAAAATTTGCTTAAAACTCAGGTATTAATAGCTGATTCGCTCCGTTAACGAGCAATGAAGGGATCAAACCTGCTTCGGCACATTGAGACCAGAACCCGGATTAAAAAACAAGAACCCGGATTAAAAGACAAGAATGTGGAATTTATGAAACAAAAACCATGAAGGACAGAAGTAATTATTGGGACCACAATTTATGGTGAGTAGATATTGTGTAACTATTAATTATTTATTTAATATTATTGCAAGTGCATAATATAAAGTTCATTGGTAAGATTATATTCCTCTTTTTAAACTCCCCCCCCCGGTCCGCGAAAAAAATTCACGGCATGAAACCGGTCCATGGCAGGAAAAAGGTTGGGGACCGCTGATGTAAAACAAAGTCAAGAAATCAAAACAATGCGTTAAAGGAGCTAAATTTCAGGGAACCTGAGTGGAACTGAGATGACTGTCTGTCGTCATTTAAAAGGTTAGTGACCTATGAGATAAACAGCGTTTCCCAAAAGCCCCAAAGCATCAGTATCATATCAGTACTGATAAACAACAGCAGGACAGACATCAACAACAACAACATTTCAAGTTATTTAAAAGTCCAACCCTCGCTAAACAGTTTAGTTCAAAGCTGTGGATGTTCAGACTGTCACTGGGTTCCTGTGTAGAAACATAAATAAGAGTTTATAGAAGCTATTGGACTAGCAGCTAACCTGACAGTACATTATCTCCAAATATTCGGTCAGCCCTTCTGTTTCAGCTTCAGAAAATTTTCACCCTGCAGCATTCTCACAGAATAACGATCCAATGGCCACTAGTTTACACTCTCAATGCAACTTATTTGTTAGAACACTTCCCTGGTCTGCGTGGTGGAGCCAGACAACCTCAGGATAGGCTGCGTCTCCGGCCGGGGCCTTCAGAGATGCTCATGTCTCCCTTCAGTCGGAGCGCTCCAGGTCAGAGGAACCAGAGGGAGAGTCAAGCTGACCAAACCCTCAGCAGCTTTCATCTCTGATTACACAGCCTCCGTCTCTGGAGTGAACACTTCTCCACCCCGGCATACTGATCGCTGCAGCCCCTCCACCCCCCAGCCCTCTCCTACAGCACCTAGGGTTATCGTCAGAAGTCTGTAGCCCCTCCGAAGTCTCAGTAGAAATCAGCAGGGCTGGATCGGTGCGAAGGCCTGGGCCAGAGGAGGCCTGGGAGAGGAGGAGAGGTGCTCTGGCTCTTGAGAGACTCCCCTCCCGGCTTTTTGAAGGGGGAGGGCGAACGCGAGGAAAATCAATAGGCAAGGAACAGGAGGCCTGTGATGGCATGGCTAATCGGGTTTGTGCATTAATGTTTCAGATGCTGGGAGAACTCGTTGCCTGGTTGTTGCACTCAGGGCCTCAGAGCAGGCACGGAGAAAAAGCAGCGCTGCATCAGCCGCTGCATCGAACACAAGCACAAGAAGCTGTGTTCATACACAACGCAACACAACACAACACACAATCGCACAACAGCTCGGGTCGGGACAAAGGAGCACGACTCTGCACTGGTATTCAGTTCAAAGAGCTGATAACAGAGCAGGGAGCCGCCATCAGGCCCGCCCTGCAGAACCAAGCCGTAGGTCACCGTGGAGATAAGCCTGTGTGTGTGTGTGTGTGTGTGTGTGTGCGTGCGTGTGCTGCGTTGGAGGACCGGTCCTCCCAGACACTGAATCATAATCTCGGGGATGGTATTCGCTGTTTATGCCACAGTCTCCTCCACATTTCTTTCTTCTGACATTAGCTGAGTATAAATCAGCTGCGACAGACAGACTCCCTTCCAGAGCCTGGTACGGAGAGGGGAGCTGCCACAGGCTGCACCTTGCCCCCCCCCCACCACCACCGCCTCACTGCCTCGCAACCAGATGTGCTCTCCTATCTCCTGCGCACCCCCCCCCCCCCCCCCCCCCCCACACACACACACACACACACACCTTCATCCCACTGACACTAATGCCTCCAACCATACTGAAATATTCACTCTCTGCTCTCCTCCGCTTTGGGGGGGGGGGGGGGGGGGGCTGGACTGGAGCTCTGGCTGCTACAACAACACTGAGAGTTTAAGGCCAAGGAGTGATGGGGTCTGCAGCCACCCTCAAAGTTCACTCACAACGCAGATCATCTGCTTCAGCTGCGGTACCAGCAGCAACAGCAGCAGCAACAACAACAACAATAGAAACAACAACAGAAACAGCAGCAGCAACAACAGTAGCAGCAACAGCAACAACAACAACAACAACAGAAACAGCAGCAACAACAGATTTAGTGACACCCACAGCCACAACACTAGAGGGAGCTCAAACAACAACCTGATTACCCCCTCCTATAGGACTAACATGGGTAAATCATATTTTTATAATAATGCCCCCCAAGAGTGGAACTGTTTGACTCCTGCCCTCAAAACATGCACCTCTTTGGCCTCCTTCAAAACGGCCCTAAAAATACACCTTTTAGGGGGACAGAAACAGAGATAGTCATCACGACTCTCTCCGTATCAACCCCCCCCCCCTTTTTTTGTCCACCTACGTTGCACATATTAAGTGTCTTTGTAATTTATTGTCATTCATTGTCATTTTGCATCGGTGATGTAAAATCATTTTATTTTTCTATTGTTATTTTGCATCATTGGAGTAATTTAATATTGGTTTTATTTTTATTTTATTGGTATTGTTAAATGTCGATGATTTATGTACTAAGGACTTTCAACGGAAACAAGACCGCAAGGGCTTTTTTGAAATGCTCCTCTTAGACAGGATGTTTGATTGTACTTGTACTGTAATACATACTACTGTCTGACTGTACTTGTACTCTAACATTCTATCTAATAAATATATTCATCATCATCATCAAACAGCAGCAACAGCAACAACAACAACAACAACAACAGAAACAGCAGCAACAACAGCAACAACAACAACAGAAACAACAATAACAGAAACAGCAGCAACAACAGCAACAGCTGCAGCAGCAGCAACAGCAACAGCAGCAGCAACAACAACAGCAACAGCGGCAGCAGCAGCAACAACAGCAGCAACAGCAACAACAACAACAGAAACAACAGCAACAACAGCAACAGGAGCAACAGCAACAATGGCAACAGCAACAACAACAGCAACAACAGAAACAGCAGCAACAGCAACAACAGCAACAACCGCAACAGCAACAACAACAACAACAACAACAGAAACAGCAGCAACAACAACAACAACAGAAACAACAACAACAGAAACAGCAGCAACAACAGCAGCAGCAACAGCAACAACAATAACAGAAACGGCAGCAACAACAGCTGCAGCAGCAGCAACAACAACAGCAACAACGGCAGCAGCAGCAACAACAGCAGCAGCAACAACAACCACAGAAACCACAGAAACAGCAGCAACAGCAACAGGAGCAACAGGAGCAACAGCAACAATGGCAACAGCAACAACAACAGCAACAACAGCAACCGCAACAGCAACAGCAACAACAGAAACAGCAGCAACAACAGCAGCAGCAACAGAAACAACAGAAACAGCAACAGCAACAACATAAACAGCAGCAACAACAACAACAGCAGCAACAGCGGCAGCAGCAGCAACAACAGCAGCAGCAGCAGCAACAGCAACAACAACAACAGAAACCACAGAAACAGCAGCAACAGCAACAGGAGCAACAGCAACAACAACAGAAACAACGGCAGCAGCAACAGCGGCAGCAGCAGCAACAACAGCAGCAACAGCAGCAGCAACAACAACAACTGAAACCACAGAAACAGCAGCAACAGCAACAGGAGCAACAGCAACAACAACAGCAACAACGGCAGCAGCAGCAACAACAGCAGCAGCAACAACAACAACAGAAACCACAGAAACAGCAGCAACAGCAACAGGAGCAACAGGAGCAACAGCAACAATGGCAACAGCAACAACAACAGCAACAACAGAAACAGCAGCAACAGCAACAACAGAAACAGCAACAAGAACAGCAACAACAGCAGCAGCAACAGAAACAACAGAAACAGCAACAACAGCAACAGCAACAACATAAACAGCAGCAACAACAACAGCAGCAGCAACAGCGGCAGCAGCAGCAACAACAGCAGCAGCAACAGCAACAACAACAACAGAAACCACAGAAACAGCAGCAACAGCAACAGGAGCAACAGCAACAACAACAGAAACAACAGAAACAGCAGCAACAGGAGCAACAACAACAATGGCAACAGCAACAACAACAGCAACAACAGCAACAACAGCAGCAACAGAAACAACAGCAACAACAGCAACAGCAACAACATAAACAGCAGCAACAACAACAACAACAGCAGCAGCAACAGCAACAATGGCAACAGCAACAACATAAACAGCAGCAACAGCAGCAGCAACAGCAACAATGGCAACAACAACAGCAACAACAACAACAACAGGCCGATTGACTCCGAGCCCCGCATCACTTGGGCTATGATGGGGGGCTCTGAAACACGACTGACTCGACCTTTAAGACTGTACTTTATTTTATGCCCTCAAGGTTCCGTTACCTGGAATCATACTAATGCAGCATGACAGAGTAAACCCGGGTCAGGGTTTAGTCCAGCCGGGGCTATCAGGGACCCTGACCCGGGTTTAGTCCAGCCCGGGCTATGAGGGACCCTGACCCGGGTCAGGGTTTAGTCCAGCCCGGGCTATGAGGGACCCTGACCCGGGTCAGAGTTTAGTCCAGCCCGGGCAATGAGGGACCCTGACCCGGGTCAGGGTTTAGTCCAGCCCGGGCTATCATGGAATCTGAGCGGGTCAGGGTTTAGTCCAGCCTGGGCTATCAGGGACCCTGATCCTGGTCAGGGTTTAGTCAAGTCCGCGCTATCAGGGACCCTGACCCGGGTCAGGGTTTAGTCCAGCCTGGGCTATCACCTGAATGTGAGGGTGCGAAGGTTGACCTTAGGATCATTTTGTGTGGGGTCATGGTCAGGCCACGGGGCTGGAACATCCCGTCTGGAGGAGGGGTGTGCTAATCCTCCTCATGTCCAGGAATGCCACCACTGGCCCCGCCTTGGTTAGGTCCCAAATGCTAATTGGATGCTCTGAAGCGTTGGCATGCAAATATCTCCGGCTTTACTCTGATACCCTTCTGTTCCACTTCCAGTCCTCCGCAATCCCCTCATTCCACCTGACTGGAGGAGAGGAGGCGAACACGGCTGCCCGTTTGTTACCTCCTTCCCGTGGGCCCACACTGTGGCCAGGGAATGGTGGAAGGTGGGGAGCGCTGCCGCCTTGATGAGGGGCCGGGCTTCCAGGCCCGTGTCACGTACTGTACATCAGAAGAGATCAAGCAAACCAGCCTGAAAGTCAGATGACACCGAGCACATGCGAAGCGCTCCATAAACCCCTTAACCCCCCGCCTCCTTTCATCCCCCATCTCTTTTTTGAATTTGCCTTCACTGTTACCTGCAGCTTGCACTCGCCTCTTACCTGTCTGTCTCAACACAAGCAGCCCCCATTCACCCAGGGGCCCGAAGAGGAAAGGGATGCGCTGGGGGGAAGGGGAGAAACATGTCCGTGTAAAAGTCCAGAACATGGCAGCATGAGGAAGAAGGTTCTGTTGGGCCATGCAGTGCTGGAAATGATGTCAGACAACAGAGAGTAACACGGCAACTTATATTCATTCAAGTACTCTATTCTATAATAATACATCTTGTTTGGCTCTCATACCTGACTTACTGCAGAAGCTATTTATTAATCAATGTGGCATCTCACCTGTTCCAGTCAGAAAGACTTCTGCCTCATCTTTGGTGCCACGTTTACCTCATAGGTTAGTCTGCAAACCAAGAGCAGAGCATACGAGTTCCTCACCTTCTGGTAAGAGATCCTACCAGAAGGTATAACACGGAATAGACGTAAAGAAGGTAGAGGACCTCAGGTACCTCGGGTCAACAGAGCAGAGTGATGGAGAGAATGTGGAAAGGAGGTGAAGAATCGTGTGCAGGCAGGCTGGAACGGGTGGAGGAAAGTATCAGGTGTGCTCTGTGATAGGACGAAGGGACAGGTCTACAAGACAGTGGTGAGGACAGCCATGATGGACGGCTTAGAGACAGTGGTGAGGACAGCCATGATGGACGGCTCAGAGACAGTGTCTCTGAGGAAAAGACAGGAGGCGGAGCTAGAAGTGGAGGAGATAAAGATGCTGAGGTTCTCCTCGGGAGTGTCCAGGTTGGACAGGATTAGAAATGAGACAATAAGAGGGACAGTGAAGGTTAGACGTTTTGGAGTGCGAACTCGGACTCCGGTGACTGTGGGTCCTCCAGAGCAGAAGAAGCGGACCGTCCACCGGTGCAACTCTCGGCGCTTTTCGTGCCTTTTTGGCCGGTTCTCACTCACCACTCGTGAGCGTTTAGGCTCCTTGTGAGGGAACGTGGTAACGACTGCGTTTATAAGCAGGTGCATTGATGAGCTCTCCCGTGAATGACGAGGGCACAGCCGCTGATCTCCTCCACTGTTCTGTGTGGAGGCTGTGGAGGAGTCTCTCACTTCCTGGATTCCCTTGAGACTCGAAGTTCCATTCCAAAGCCGCACAGTGTGCCGCGTTGTTTCAATTTGCAGATTTGTTGTTATTACGTCATGTTGTTATTTTATCTTGTGTTGTTGTTATGTTTTGTTGTTGTTGTTGTATTATGGTCTGGTTATTCATGTTATAAATATATGTGAGTAATCTCTCTCTCTTCCATGTAGTCTTGTGCTCTCTCTCCCTCTGTTTGTCCCTCTTTCTGTCTCTGTCTGCAGGTCCTTCTGTCCGTGGTGCTGCAGAACCTGGACCTGTGTCCCTCAACACTGATGTCCATATCGCTAGCATTAGCATTTATAGTTTTATATAGCAGCTCTTTAGTCAGTATCTTGTTCAGCAGCCTCCATGTTACATTCTGTTTTTGTCTGTCCTTTTCTCTGTCTCTCCATCTCTGTCATTGTCTCTACCTTTCTCTCTCGCTCTCTTTCTCTCTCTCCCTCCTTCTCAACTCAACCGATCCAGACAGATGTCCTCCCACTATGAGTTTTAGGTTCTGTCCAAGGTTTCTGCCTGTTAAAGGGAAGTTTTTCCTTGCCTCTGTTGCTCTTGTGGGTCAAGTTTGGTTCTGTCTTTCCCTGCAGGTCTTTCCCTGCTCCTCCTGTAAAGTGCCTTGAGACAACTTCCTGTTATGATCTGGTGAGGTACCCCAGCAGGATCAATAATTGGTCCCAACCTGCCCTGTTCTAGGTGTAATCTGATTACAGGGGATATAGCAGTAACAGAGTGGTGTCCATGATGGCGCTATAGAAATGACATGAAATTGAATGGAACCTCAATACAGCTGATGCAAACATGAAACCCACTGCCCTCCTCCTGATTTCTCACCAAGCCTCTGCTCATGTGTGTCCTCTGCGTCCTCTGACCGATCCACATGTGACAGCCAGTAGAGCGGAACCTGTTGCTGCAACTCTTGAGCATTTTTAGACTTAGTCCAGAGTGTGTCTTCGTCCTCCCCTGGGGTTGTGTCTCCTCTTCCTCAGGTCCCATGCAGATCCAGCATACACATGGCCACCAAGAGAAACAAGTGCTTAACAGGCCAAACTCATAGAACTACCAGACACCCTACTTCCTCTGTCCCACCCCTCTGTCCCGCTTTAGTCCCAGAGGAAGTCCACCTTTCCTGAAGCCATCATTCTCCGCCCCCCAGTGTCAGGACTGAAATGTGACTTATTGGCTCAGCAGCTTGTGTTTGTGTAGCGGCTAAGAGCAACATATGTCTGAGACGCATGAGGAACTAGTTACCGGGCGGACACAAAACATAGCATGGAAAACTAGAAAACGACAATCAGAGATTGCAGACCCCGCCTCCAAAAGACTATTGGATCTTGTGAGGCAGTAAACAGGGCTTCCGGATCAGAGGGGTCAAACCTGCTCTAGCTTGCTGCTCCGGAACGTACTACAAGACTCCTTCTGGACTCTTTTTCCCATCATGCCATTCGTGTCCCTCCCTCTTAAAGTGGCAGTTTACAGCACAGGCACAATTCCTGATGTAAAAATAATTCTAGAATCTGGATCCAGATCCGGATCAACGCCATTCTCGGGGAGGACCGAGCCACGGACAGAACCTTGCTTGTGTAAAGTCGATTGGGTTACTAGTTTTTGAGTTATGCGCTCGGACAGACAAACATACAAACATACAAACGCACCCAATTGCAATACCCTCGCCTCCCCTTCGGCGAGGGTAAATAGATACCGTGAATTCCGGACTATAAGCCGCAACTTTTTTCCCATGCTATGAACCTTGCGGCTTATATACCGGTGCGGTTTTTATGCATTCTAAGACGTGTACGGCGTAGAAGAACATCTGTACGGGAAAACTCAAATTTGTAGCGTCCGTCAGACGCTGAAACAAGGACGAGATGGGTCTCAGAACAAGCTTTTATTAATCGGTAACCCCGCCGCTAACAGAACAGATATCCTCTCCCGTCTCTCTCACCCCCTCCACGCTCACACACACCGCCCTCCTCCCTGGATGCCTTCACTGACTCTCTGCAGAGTAGGAATTACGAACACGAACACGAAGTGTTACAGTACCATCCGGTCTGCACCGAATATCAAGAAACGTGAAAAACATGTTTCCCAATCACAAGCCAGCAAAGGTTTGTATTTTTCTGTCCCTGTTTGAAATTTAAATTACAAGCATCATTGATCGATACTTAAGTTTGGTTTACAAAAATAAAAATGCTAACGTTTTTTTCCCCCGAAATATCTGTTCTTATTTAAAAATTTAAATTACAAGCATTATTAATGGATATTTTAGTTTAGTTAAAATATCAAAATTAAACTGTATCCTAATTAATAATGTCCAACTATGTACATAAATAAACGCATTTGAAAAAAAATATATGGTGTAAGGTTATTTTGTATTTTGTAAGGAAAAAATCAACGGTTTGTAAGGCCATGGAGCCTTGGAGGTTGACAGGTATGCATTATGTATGTATAAAATGGTTTTTCCTCTACAAATGTACTGGGTGCGGCTTATATTCAGGTGCGCTCTATAGTTCAGGATGCGCAGGATGAGCATGTCCTGATCCTGCTCTGAGATCCCGGCTAGCACAACAGAGCAACTAGCGAATGTTTGTCTCCTTGGCAATGAGTGCTGATGAAAAAATGAAGGGTCATGGGCAAAATAAGTATTCTAGAATGCACCACACTTCAGAACATTTCAGGCTGTAGGGAGCCTCTTGTACCAGTGAGGGGGGGGTCACATATCAGACACTCATTAATGCCACCATGAATAGCCAGCAGTATCAGATTTGTGCTAGCGTGATGATGATGATGAACATATTTATTAGATAGAATGTTAGAGTACAAGTACAGTCACACAGTAGCATGTATTACAGTACAAATAAAGTCAAACATACTGTCTAAGAGGAGCATTTCAAAAAAGCCCTTGCAGTCTTGTTTCCGTTGAAAGTTCTTAGTACATAAATCATCGACATTTAACGGTACAATTTTCGCAATACAAATAAAAATAAAACTAATATTAAATTACTCAATTTATGCAAAATAACATTAGAAAACTAAAAATAATTTTACACCACAGATGCAGACTAACAATAAATTTAAAATAAATCACACCACAGATGCAAAATGACAATGAATAACAATAAATTACATAAATTACAATAAATTACCAAGACACTTAGTATGTGCAAAGTAGGTGGACAAAAAAGGGGGTGGGAGAATGGGGGGGGAGCATGGAAATGATGTGAAGGGACAGGAAGACATAAAAACACTTTCTGATTAAATGTGTTTGTTGGTTTGACTCATTATCGGCAACCTAAAGTCACAAATCTACCCACATTACAAGTTTTTGGAGAACC
>NC_090897.1:15519062-15564062 GCF_040956055.1 Brachionichthys hirsutus | reverse complement strand
GTGCAATGGACGGCTGTAGATGCGAAGCATAGAACCTTCTGCAGGGACAGAGGAAGACAGGAGGATTCGAACTTGTCTCTGCCATGAGGACAACCGTCAAACAGCTACAGGCTGAATTCCTGCGGTTGCCTCCTCCTTTCTGATTTTGCAGAGAAACGACAAGGAGATATAAATTCCTGCGTGCAAAGAGGGAAGCCGTAGAAACACGCAGGCTGTGTATCGTAGTCCTCCCCACTCCCGGTGCAGCGCAGGTCAGCAGGCAGGTCAGCGCTTCAAGGTCCTGCCCTGTCTGACTGACAGCTTGTTCTCACAGGGCTGAGAGCTCTGAGCAGTTCTTGTGTGAACCAGCGCCGCTCTGGATACCTTCACGTGTCACGGAGACGGGCTGGCAGGCGGCGAGCAGCCACAGCAGATGTAGGCCGACACTCCAGCCCCCCCCCCCCCCCGAGCCAAACGTCCGCTCTGCCGAGCGGAAGACGTGACAAAACGCATCAGGTAACTTTCCGGACGGCTCCCGCTCTCCAAAATGAGGTGCCTTCCTGCCACCCGTTAGCAGTCGCTGAACCTTTCTGTTCAACACTCTCTGCAGAGGATGCTAACTGCTAGCTGTGCGTTGGACAACACCAAAGGCGTGCAGTCAGGGGAGGCGGGGGGGAGGCCTCAGTTATATGTATCCAGTGATGTGTCCAACAGTTTTCAGATTCTTTCTCATTTACCTGTAAAAGTTTTCGATCATTTTCATATTTATGGTTCAAATAAATGTTGCCCTGCGATGGACTGGCGGCTTGTCCAGGGTGTAACCCCGCCTCTCGCCCATTGACTGCTGGGATTGGCTCCAGCTTGGCCCGCGACCCGATGACGGAATAAGCGGTTGGAAAATGAATGAATGAATGAATGAATGAATGAATGGTTCAAATACTGAGAAGAAACGTGCGGTCAGGCGGCAGGCCGCTGAGCCTCACCTCAGATTGATCAATCACTAGCCTACTGTGCTACATGCTAGCAGTGGGACCGCATTGATCAATCGCTAGCCTCTATTTACGTCTCTATTTACTATAGCTATGTGAACTAAATTACCAGAGTTCAGCAGACGTATGTAATGTCGTGTTTTTTTGTTTATGTGTGACATGTTTCTCCTGCTGAGCATCATAAAACAGCTGGAGAGGCACTCGGTGAGGCACGCAGAGGTTGTAAGAACACTTCCTGTAGATGATCCCAGCAGGAGAGAACAGGATGGTTCTTCCTTGAGTCTGAGCGTTTTCATCTACATTTAAAGACAAGGTAAAATATCTGTGTACATCTCTGTACACAACTAGCAGGTTTAATTGTGGCTCAGCGATCGGCCGCCTTCAGGCCAATCAACACGTTCAATCTCATGACCTCAGTCCTGACAGGGTGAAGTTCCTTTTCTTTAAGACTTTATTGGCGTAAAGTAAAACAGCGTCCGACCAACACTGACTTTGTTCATGCCTCATCGCTCTCCTGATAAAATCGATCTATTCATAACAGCAGACAAATCCAATTGTTATTGATTTGAAACAAATGTTCTCTTCTGTCATTTACATGACGGGATTAAATGTGAATAGCAACGAGCCTGCAGAGAGAATGAGTGCTAATTAGCCACAGTTAGCTCTCTGAGCAGATGCCTGTATTCCTCGGTGGGGGGGGGGGGTCCACTCATTAGTCCTGCAGGGTTAATCAGAACTCACAGTACAGCCAGCAGACACAGAGCCCGGCCTGCGTTTACGCGCGGAACACATTTTTGCGCTGCGTTTAGGATATTAAAGCATGGTGTAATTTTCAGGAGTTTGACACCCTGACGTTCTGGAAGCTCTGTTTTGAATCTCAGCAGGCGCTTTGGCATGTGCGTTAATAACAGTGTGGCCCCAGAGGGCCGTGGCCTCAGGCTGCCTGAACAAGCCTACTAAAGAAAGGGATTTCAAAAGGAATCGTAGAGCAGCCCAGGGACTCGTCAAGATCAGCCCCGACGCTGCTGCCACGATGCAATCCATTACCCACAGACGATGGGGGATGGTGTGTGTGTGTGTGTGTGTGTGTGTGTGTGTGTGTGTGCATAGAGTGACAGACCTGTGGATTTTCTAAGGCAGTGCAGTATGTCAGGAAAGGGTTCAGTGTTTCCTGGGCCTTACTGGGCCGAAAGGACCCAGCTCAGACTGCTGGACCCAGCTCAGACTGCTGGACCCAGCTCAGTCTGGTGGACCCAGCTCAGACTGGTGGACCCAGCTCAGTCTGGTGGACCCAGCTCAGTCTGGTGGACCCAGCTCAGCCTGCAGCTCCACTTATGGACATACTATTTGTGGGTGTTGGTGTTGTGCACTTTTTGTCTTGTGTGTGCTCCGGTGCTTCAGACGCCCCCTCGTCTCCGGCCTCCCCTCTGGGCGCGGCTGTTTCTCCATCGCTGAGCAGAGCAGCAGCTCCGCCTGACTGTCTCGTGGCTCTCCTGATGTCAGCACAGCAGGGGTCTGAGATGAGGCGCCGTGAAACCCCCGGTCTTTGGGTCCCTCCCGTTTCAAACGTGGAGACATGTTCTGATAAAGTGGAGCGTTGCATCGCAGGACAACAAACGACAGAAGCGTCTCCTCGTGTCCTCTTCAGAAGCGTCCCCTCGGACAGAGTCCGGCTGCTACACTCCGCCTCAGTCAGGACAGGCTCGGGACATAGATTGGTTTAATTGACTTTCCAGTGTGCTCCAGTCCACATCAATGCGGACCCTCTGCTGGGCTCCGTGAAACAGGCCACAGACCTGCTGCTTGCTGGCAGGATCTGCCACAATCAATTACACAAGCCTTGTTAAATACCCCCGCCGCGACTCCCCCCCCCCCGCACACTGACAATGAACTAAGTCAAAGACACAAGTAGCCCAGATCATTGTCCACACGGAGTGCAGGTTGCTGGTTGCCGTCCGGCGGCCAGTCAGGGACGATGCCCCCCCCCCCCACCCCCAGTCACACCACACATCTGTGCTGCCTATACCCATCCTGGGTCCAGACTGGGGCTGACAGTCAGAGTCGTGGTGGCCCCCCCCAAACCAAAGTCGGGGGTGCCGTCCCACGTCCTACATGGCGAGACTGTCCCTCTAAAGTGCGAGTCACGCCGCCGGTTTGCACTGTTTGCGTGGCTTCCTCCTTCCCGTCTACTCCCGAAACGAAGCCTGGTCTCGGGGTGAAGCCTGATGTCACTAATGGATGTTTTTCTCCGGCGCTTCTTTGAATTGTTTCTTTGAATTCTGAACTTTGCTAAAGATTCCTGTTGAACCTCAGCTGTGGTTTCTGTGGTTTGGCTACTGTCAGTCGCTTCTTTCAGCACAAGCTCTTTGTGTGTGCAGCATCGTCATTGGCTATGTTGGACTCTGGAAGCCGATTCTTCTCCTTTGTCGGAGGCTCCATAGAGACGCTTTAAGTGCCTTGGTGGAGCGCCAATCCATCCGAACGTTCAGCACTCTCCCGTGGCCTCTTCTCCATTTCCAGCAGCAGAAAAAAAAACATGTCATTGTGAACCCTGACTCCATCCTGATCGGCATCCGCTCTCCATAAGGAAGCCCGGCACATACCTGAACAATTAACTCCTGCAAAGCCGTCCATTTAGCCCCGAGCGAAGAAAGGGCCGAGTCACCCGGGTTCAGGAGAGAAAGAACACGAGGATGAAACGGCGTTCTAATGAAAGACAGAGAAAAAGTAGCTGTCACCGGAGTGACAAGGCGATCCCGCTGAGAGCCTCCGTTCATTCAGCCGGTTTGTCGGAACCGCTCGGCAAACAATCCCTGGAGTCACGAGGGTTATGTTTACCGTGAGGCCGGGCCTCGTGCCACTGCCTTAAAAGCCACGCTGAATTAAAAAGCAAGTGGATTCTCTTCTCTTCAGGTGATGCTGCCGCTCGGCTCAGTATTGATCCTTGTTCAGCGCAGCAGGAGGCTGATGTCTGGTCCACTTACGCTGGCGCTGGGACGGACCCGATGCATTCGGCTCCTCAGAGGTCGCTGCTTTCAGGCAACGTGCCGTCGGGCTCATCAAGAGTTTCATTTTCCCATCCCTGTTTGCATTGTTGAGAATAATTCCACACAGTAGAAGAACAAATCCACACGCTGGACGCCCAGCAGAAAACGGAGAACCGAACCCGGGGAAAGGAGAAGTGGTTCCGGTCGGAGGCTGATCCAGATGTTCTCATCCAGTTTTCATGCATTCCTTTCCTGGACCTGATTCTGAGGGGAAGGAAACTGTGGCTCTATCAAACATCTGTCCAGCAGAAATAGATTTAGTCTCCTCATCGTCTCCAGCTTACTCTTCATCTGTTGGTCCTCCCAACCTGCGACATTAACTGGACTGCGTTAAGCTGCTTTAATTACCTGCTCAAAAGTGATTTATGGGGCGGGGCAGACCTGACGAGCAGCACAAGAGCGCTGAGCCGTCACGATGACCTGTCAGCGGAGGGATCCAGGAAAAGCCCTCAGAGGGGGGTCCCTCATTCCGGTTCCTCGTATCCATACGTAGGCAGTAAGCCAGACCGGGAGCAGTTCTGAACTGGTTCCAGCACTGGTTCTAGCTCTGGTTCTAGCTCTGGTTCTAGCACTGGTTCTAGCTCTGGTTCTATCTCTGGTTCTAGCACTGGTTCTAGCACTGGTTCTAGCTCTGGTTCTAGTACTGGGTCTAGCACTGGTTCTAGCACTGGTTCTAGTACTGGTTCCAGCACTGGTTCTAGCTCTGGTTCTAGCACTGGTTCTAGCTCTGGTTCTAGCTCTGGTTCTAGCACTGGTTCTAGCTCTGGTTCTAGCACTGGTTCTAGCTCTGGTTCTAGCTCTGGTTCTAGCACTGGTTCTAGCTCTGGTTCTAGCTCTGGTTCCAGCTCTGGTTCTAGCACTGGTTCTAGCTCTGGTTCTAGCTCTGGTTCTAGCACTGGTTCTAGCTCTGGTTCTAGCACTGGTTCTATCTCTGGTTCTAGCACTGGTTCTAGCTCTGGTTCTAGCTCTGGTTCCAGCTCTGGTTCTAGCTCTGGTTCTAGCACTGGTTCTAGCTCTAGTTCTAGCACTGGTTCTATCATTGGTTCTAGCTCTGGTTCTAGCTCTGGTTCTAGCTCTGGTTCTAGCACTGGTTCCAGCACTGGTTCTAGCTCTGGTTCTAGCACTGGTTCCAGCACTGGTTCTAGCTCTGGTTCTAGCACTGGTTCCAGCACTGGTTCTAGCACTGGTTCTAGCTCTGGTTCTAGCACTGGTTCTCGCACTGGTTCTAGCTCTGGTTCTAGTACTGGTTCTAGCTCTGGTTCTAGCACTGGTTCTCGCTCTGGTTTGAGCTCTGGTTTTAGCACTGCTTCTAGCTCTGGTTCTAGCTCTGATTCTAGCACTGGTTCTAGCACTGGTTCTAGCTCTGGTTCTAGCACTGGTTCTAGCTCTGGTTCTAGCACTGGTTCTAGCTCTGGTTCTAGCACTGGTTCTAGCTCTGGTTCTAGCACTGGTTCTAGCTCTGGTTCTAGCACTGGTTCCAGCACTGGTTCTAGCACTGGTTCTAGCACTGGTTCTAGCACTGGTTCTAGCACTGGTTCTAGCTCTGGTTCTATCTCTGGTTCTAGCACTGGTTCTGGCTCTGGTTCTAGCACTGGTTCTAGCTCTGGTTCTAGCACTGGTTCCAGCACTGGTTCTCGCTCTGGTTCTAGCTCTGGTTCTACTACTGGTTCTAGCTCTGGTTCTAGCTCTGGTTCTAGCTCTGGTTCTAGCACTGGTTCTAGCTCTGGTTCTAGCTCTGGTTCTAGCTCTGGTTCTAGCACTGGTTCTAGCTCTGGTTCCAGCTCTGGTTCTAGCACTGGTTCTCGCTCTGGTTCTAGCTCTGGTTCTAGCTCTGGTTCTCGCTCTGGTTCTAGCTCTGGTTCTAGCACTGGTTCTAGCACTGGTTCTAGCTCTGGTTCTAGCTCTGGTTCTCGCTCTGGTTCTAGCTCTGGTTCTAGCACTGGTTCTAGCACTGGTTCTAGCTCTGGTTCTAGCTCTGGTTCTAGCACTGGTTCTAGCTCTGGTTCTAGCTCTGGTTCTAGCACTAACGAGCCATCATCCTGGTCCCACGGAGGTGGAACAAGCTTGTGATGCATGTGAGAACACACCTGCGACCGTTTGTGTTCGTGTTGCACCTTGAAAAAAGGATGGGCTGAATCAATGTGTGTGTGGGTGCGTGTGTGCGTGCATGTGCGTGACAGAGAGAGCACCTCCCACCTCACCATCAGTCTGAGCTCGCCCTCCTTCCAGGAACCGTTCGGGATACTTGCGTTCAATAATGCAGCAGCGTCTCCTCGTCCCGCTGAAACGCTCGCGTTTAGCGGTAACGACACCTGACAATCGCTCCCCAACGGCTCGGCTGTGGCCTCCAGGAAAAGTGCGAGACTCCTTGTGATTGACAAGGACAAAAAGACTAGTCCCTCCCCTGGTTTTGAATTGTCAACTGCAGCCGGGGGATTTGAGCGAGGAGGCTGTGATGAAACGGAGCCTTTGGCTACGAGAGGTAGAGGACTTGACGATGACAAGCGTGATTACAATATTGAGGAAAGTCATTTCGGGCATCCAGGTAAGAGAAGTCTCAACAGGACACTCAATTATTTATCGGGAGGGGGGGAGGCAGTACTTTCAAGGCCAAACAGCTCACAGACACTTCGAGGAGTACTCCCAGATACTTCAGCAGCACACTCTACTATGTACAGATACCATGAAAGTACTTCATGTAGATGATCTTTCATCAATGCCAGCCCTGTGGCTTTGTGAAGCTGAAGCTTCACGTTCTCCTCCGGGGTCTTTGTTGCTAACGTTATAGCATCGGTTTTCTGCCTGGAGGGCCGCACCTGTTCAGGTGTGGCCTTTCCACTGGTGTTAGTGGTGGTTTGAATGGTTAGCGCTGCTAAAGTACCTGGTCCCACTGTAAAGACGTCTGTCAGAAAGGTGAATGAAGCGCTTTGAGGAGCCAGACGAGAGACGGGCCAGTCCCATCGCTTCTCGAAGCAGCTACACTGTGTTCAGCGGTGCTAACATGATAGCTACTATCATTAGCCTTCTGATGCAATGAACAAACACATCGTACCGTCAGAACCCTGCAGTGATACTGCTGGAAATGGGCCTCGAGACACCTCTGGAGATGCTGCATCAAGAACCAGACATCTGCAGCCAGAACAGTCGTTTAGCACGTTAGCAATGTAGAGAGGGTATTTATGATTAGCTTAAAGTTAGCATTGAAAAAAAAAAACAGTGTAAGGAAATTTCTAAGTGACCCAAACTTTTGAACGGCAGTGTGTATATATATATATATATACTGGTATATATATACTGGTATATATATATATATAATGGCAAGACGTTCAGGAAATTATTATATAATGTGAAATTTGAGAATATGGAATGAACACTGATATATATTACACATATGTAATGTATATGTGACCGGTGGACTTCTGCGTTGTGTTGGTTGGGTTACATATATATACATTACAAGTATATGATATATAAACATACACATTTGTAGCTACATACATCACAATGAGGGTTTTTCCTGAATTTGTTTTGCATCAGAAACAGAAATATTCTGGGCATGACCAGCCATCATACGAAGGCTGCATTTCAGTTCATCGGTTGTGAGGGACGGGACGGGACGGGACGGAACAGACACTGGCTCTCCGGGCTGTCTGACCCCGGACACATGACTCCACTGCGCCGCCCTGCAGACCCTCATTAAAGCTCAGTGGGCTGAAATGCAGCGTGAGCGGATGTGAAGGCATCGCTGGAGCAGTCACATGCTTTCACGGCGCAGCGTCCTGGACGGACATCCATACCAGATGCCGTGACCGCCCTGGGCTCAGAGGCATCGCTGCGAGGTGGGGGGGGGCAGAGCGGGGAAATAAGCACCTGTCATGTGCCAACTGAAGTGTTAAGTGCACAAATTGTGGAGGCGAGGCTGATGTTTCCGCAGGGGTGACAGCTCTGGGTCCGGGTGCCATGTCAGGCCCTGGCACATCACGGGGAGGTCCACCGCCCCTTCCAGGCCGCCCTCTGCCCCGCCACATGCTGGGGGGGGGGGGGGGGGGGGGCACAATGGCAAGTAGTATTTACTGGATGTCTGCCTCATTTCCTAACATTCATCTTGGCTGGCCATCGCAGGGCCACAGGGGCTGTGGAGCCCCCCCTTGTGTCATCGCTGAGGGGCGGGAGAGAGAAAATCATCTCTGGCAAACATTTAGATCATTTATTCCGTGCTGGGGTGTCAGCCACAAACCACATTGCCCTGATTTGTGCCCCCCCGAGCGCCTCTCGCTTCAGGTTGGGCATGAATGCGAGCCGTGGAAGGTGCGTGGCGCCGGGTGTCAGAGCGCCTCTTCACAAATAACACTAATGCCACATGAAGGCCTTTCTGCGGACAGTGTGAAAGCGAAAAATGTATGATAAATTGAGCGTGCCGGGGGGGGGGGGGGGGAGAGAGCTGGGGCCGGTCACATTGTTATAACCACGGATATTTAGGATCACGGAAACTGACAGTGCTGCTGGCAGCCGGAGAGACCAGGATCAGTGACCCCCCCAAGGATGCTGCCTCGGTTTGGACCAGAGCAGCGAACCTGCCCTCACGGTGTCACTGGGCCAGTGTGGGGAGCCGGCGCCAGCGCTGCCGCAGTGAGAGGACTCCACATCGTTATAGGAGTCCTCCAACATGCAGGGACACGGGGGCCACCGGCGCTTCCTGCTGGGGTCAGCGCCTCCTGCTGGGGTCAGCGCCTCCTGCTGGGGTCAGCGCCTCCTGCTGGGGTCAGCGCTGCTGCGGTGAGAGGACTCCAGCCTGTTTCATGTGCTGCAGACGCTTCGGAGTCTTCGCTGCATCATCAGGACGTGTCGTCACATGATAGGTTGTAATGTGTTGGCGCCATCTGCTGGCAGAATGAAATGGCTCCATGAAACGATCGCCTGAGTTCCAGATGTGCTGTTTAAATGTAAATAGAAAGACAATATGATGATCTGCAAAAGCCACATTGAAAGTAGGACAAAGACAAAACGCTGGCGTGTCCATTTTGAGTTTGATGCCAGCAACATGTTTCTAAAAAGGTGGACAGAGGCAGCGACCTGTGAAAGGTGCGAAGGGCTAAATGAACAGAACTGGTCTCCACGGTAACGAGGTTACCTGACCAGGTGGATCTGACCGCTCTGAACAACAGTGACCTCGCGGAGTCCATCGTCTCAGTGCCTGGATTGTAGGATCCAGCTTCGGGCTGCTGGCTGAAGCATGTTTCAGACCTGTGACCCTGGAAGACTGGAGCCATTTCGACATTGTGTAAATTAATGAGCATCAAAACTGCATTCCAATGAGTTTATTTAGTAAAAGTCAAACAGGACAAACAATTACAAACCATTAAAAGGCACAATGTGCAACCCAGTAGTACACAACACGACAAACATTTACACACACCGGTCCTCTAGTGCCTCTCAAGACGCTGTGTGAGTCTACACACATATATACAGTATGCACTGTATATATATATGTGTGTGTGTGTGTATTTATATATATGGAGGTACACAGTGACGGGATCATGCATGATGACTCGTGTTATGAGGACTGAGAAGAACATGCCGCCCCTTTCATTCAGCCGGAACGTGACCGCTGTGCTCTCAGAGCTTTGACATTGGTCAAACTTTAAGGCTGAGACAGAACTCAGAGTTTTGGGGGAGTTCAGGGAGGAAGTGGGACAACATGAAGACACGCTGTAGTTCTCTACGCAGCTCAATGTCGAGAGGAAAAGGACAGCGTTCATTTCTTCATTGGTGCCAATGAAACCCTGACCATCACCTCCTGCAGGTGAGCATCATCTGTTACCATGGTAACAGGCCAACCTACCTTCATGTTTCTGTTCAGTTACTCTTTTTTTTTATGATGGCTTTTCAAAGCAATGTGGGATTGGATTAATCTGATCTGGATTCACATTTTTCAGGATTACCAAATCTAGATTACCTGTGGTAGAATAGTGTGGGGTCACTGCACTATTTGAACAGACAATAGGACTGAACGGAACAGCAAACAAACAATATAACCCCCCCCTCCATTGTCCAGTTCTTGGGAACAGGCAGCCCTGAGCCTTTAGGGGGCGGATCTCAAGCCTGGCCTTTAGGAGACGGCCCCAGTAATCAGTGAGAAAGTACTCAGCTCAATAACTAGTACAGATAATGTACTTTAAATATTAGGTGTTAATATATTATGTCTCCAGGACCAGGAGGCATCACAGCCGACCCTTCTCACCCTGGACACGGACTGTTTGACAGGCAGGAGGCTCCGGTCCATCCGGACCAGAACCTCCCGCCACAAGAACAGCTTCTTTCGCACGGCTGTAAGACTCATGAACAATCAATAATTCTGAATCGGACCCATGAACAATCAATAATTCTGAATCGGGCCCATGAACAATCAATAATTCTGAATCGGACCCATGAACAATCAATAATTCTGAATCAGACCCATGAACAATCAATAATTCTGAATCAGACCCATGAACAATCAATAATTCTGAATCGGGCCCATGAACAATCAATAATTCTGAATCGGACCCATGAACAATCAATAATTCTGAATCGGGCCCATGAACAATCAATAATTCTGAATCGGACCCATGAACAATCAATAATTCTGAATCGGACCCATGAACAATCAATAATTCTGAATCGGACCCATGAACAATCAATAATTCTGAATCGGACCCATGAACAATCAATAATTCTGAATCGGACCCATGAACAATCAATAATTCTGAATCGGACCCATGAACAATCAATAATTCTGAATCGGACCCATGAACAATCAATAATTCTGAATCGGGCCAATGAACAATCAATAATTCTGAATCGGACCCATGAACAATCAATAATTCTGAATCGGACCCATGAACAATCAATAATTCTGAATCGGACCCATGAACAATCAATAATTCTGAATCGGGCCCATGAACAATCAATAATTCTGAATCAGACCCATGAACATTTTACTACCGGTAACTTGCACTGTTCTGTTTGTACTGCGTGATTACACTAGTTTTACTGCTGCTAGTACACGTCTGTGTATTTGCTCCTGATGCTGCTGCTTTTGTGATGTGTTTTGTAACAGTGTATTTTAGCCTAGCGCTGTAGCTAGCATCTGTTATTGTCATTACCTGCATGCTGCACTGAGCCCTCACTGAGGATGGTAACAAAGCGATCTGATTGGTTCAGGATGCAGGAATCCTCTTTGGTTGGCGTTATGGCTGCCGGAGTTCTGGACTCGACACACTAACGTGACCTTTAGCTGCAGGAACAGATTGTTTCTCCTCTATATTAAAGTACTGACATAATAATTGCTTCCCGTCTGTACAGGACGACGAGTAACGGACACGGCGAGCTGCAGGTTGGCTCCAAAGATACACACTTTGACTGCATATTTTACTGCTTCCTAGTGAAGCAGCAGATTGTAATTTAACTTCATATTATTTTTGTTTTGTATTGACTTGATTGATATTTCAGCTATTTCTATATTTTAAATCTTAACTTTGTTAGATGGTTTTTCTCCCCTTCTTTTCCTTCTCAAGTGGAGCGAGTCGATGGTGCGGATTAAAGAGTTGGGCTTCTGAGTGAGGACAGTCTGGAGTTATATGAAGCATCTTTATTTTGGACGGTAGTGTATATTTCTTTGTATTTTGGTATATTTGTGAATAGAGTGCTTGTTATTGTTTATGTTCTGTAACAAAAATCAATAAAATCTCTGTAAAAAAAAAACCCTCTGTCCATTATGGAGCGGTACCGGTACTCTGCTGAATCTAGTCCCATCCTGCTTGCATGGCACCCAAAGGTTCTCCCTGCTGGTGGCAGTATGTCTCAGGATTCCGTTGTGGGATCAACAGGAAGTCTCCAGGATGACTTCCTGTCAGTGTGGGGTTTTTTTTTTTACATTTCATTAAAGATTTTGTGGACTGAATCTAATCCTTGTATGTCGTGAGAAGCAAATCACACCTCTGACCAACATTAGCCACACCCAGGAAGTGACACAAGAGGAAATAGAATCACAGTAAATTCTGTAGGAACTTTATACAACTGCTCTCGATTCCGACGTAACCTGAGAGTCCATCTGGGGACAGTAAGGAACAGGAAGTGGACCCTGAACCTTCCTGAGCTCAGATGGACACATCAGGTGTTTTAAAATCCATCCCATGAGTTCAGAAAAGCCAGAAGACCCAGTTGTCCCCGAGTGCAGCAGGTCACATGGTGGTCTGTCGCGTCCCCCGAGGGACCGGGGCCCAACCCAACAAAAAGGAGGACGCGTCGTTTTTCATCACCGGCGTCACGACGCTCTGCTAAACGCATCGCCGTCAATTCATGGTCCAAAACGCCGGTTTACTATGAACCAGCGTTTCACACGTTTACTTCGTATACTGATCTGGGATCAATCGATGAATCCGCCCACAAGTCAGACGGGGAGTCCAAATAAGAAATGACACATTTCTGTGAGTCTCAGCTGAAGCACGAGGGACAAAAGTCCATTCTGTTCAGGATGCTGGTCTCGCTGCAGCCAATAACCGGACTATGAGGAGAACCCTGCTGACCCTCCGACCTGGTGCGTCGTTGAGCTTCCCTGAAACATTTCACTATTCACACATCTTAGATTACGTATCGTATCTGAATGGCCTTTCAGGACTTTGAGACTTCTACTTCAGAAGTTAGGGCACTTTTTAGAGTTAGAGTTTTTTTGACACGTTTGTCAGAAGATCCCATTAAGACCTTATTTTACCTTAACTATAAGGTGTACCTTATATAATGTTCTGGCGATTACTTCATTGTGTGGGTTTTAAAGGGTTAATTGTTATATAGACACACACACAATAATCTGATTGTACATATTGTCGGTGCACTCTGCTCGTACTGGCGGGTCCCATCACGCCACCATCTGGAAGCTACCGGTACTCGTGTCTCAAAGCAAAGTTTGGCTCGCAGGCTGGCTCGTATCTCGGAACGCTCGCGTGTCAAAGTGTTCCAGTCGAAGAACGACGGGAACCTGGCTTACTCGCTATGCTAACACCGCTGCTAAGCTAGCCGACTGAACTCCCAAGAACCTCGCGGTGACACGCTGAATCAAAGACGTGCGTGAACACATCCGCGCACTCGCAACGTACTGATTTATACTACGTATTAAACAGTTACTAATACTAATACTACTACTATTACTGTACTTTCGGCTTGTCCTGGGAGGGGTCGCCATGTGCTCCATTTCTTGGTGTTAAATATAATAAAATGAGACAGACCCCCCGCCCCCCCCTATCCCTACACTATGTGCATAATCTCATCTCTTATTTCTGAGTTTGTTCAGTTGACCGTTATCAGAACGTCCTTCTGGGATCAATAAAGTATTCAGACTCTGATGAACGGCTTCCATCTGGCTGCAGAGCCACATGAAAGGAAAGAGGAGGAGCAACAGAGCAGTTTGAGAATACAATCATTTTAATCTGCAGGATCGATCACACACAAAAATAGACCCTTCACTTCCTGCTGAGACCTGGAGAGGCAGAGTGATAAAAAAAGCATTTCCCCTCTCAGGTGTTCCTGCGCCCTTCTGGACCAGCTCACCTTCGTCTTCCTCATCACCCGTGGACAGATTGGTTCAGCCCCGTGTCTCTGCCGGGGCAGCGGCGCTCGCGTTAGAGTCCGGTTCAGGTGGCCTCGGAGCCCGGTGGCTGCCCTCCGTCTCCGGCCTGTCGGCGTTGTCCTCCTCCTCCTCCTCCGGAGGCGCTGCAGTGGCCTCCCCGCCCTGCTCCTGGAGGAGGCCGAGCTGGGTGTTCAGGTCGTTCCTCTCCTTCTGCAGGGCTCGACACAGCCTCTCCAGCAGCTCCAGCTTGCCTTGCAGGGCCTTGAAGTGTCCGTCGCGCAGCGTTCTCTACAACACAGCACAGTGTCATGAGCGGGAAGGCGACGCCGCGACAGAACGCTAGCCTGAAGCTAAGCTAGCCTGAAGCTGAGCTAGCCTGAAGCTAAGCTAGCCTGAAGCTAAGCTAGCCTTGGACCGTCACCTCCTCTGCCATCTGCAGCAGCGCTTGGTTGTTGCTCTCCCACTTGCTCCTCCACTGGGTCGTCTCCTTCTCCAGCTTCTTGATCTTCTTGGTCATCTGCAGGGAAACCGGCGAGCTGCTATAAACGGGCGGCACCAACAGCAGAGCCATCCAGAGGGGGCGGAGCCTCACCTTCTCCATCTCCTGCCTGAAGGTGGTGAAGACCTCGTTGCTTTTAGCCAGGGTGCTCTGAAACTCCTCAAACTTTTCCATGTACAGGGAGAGCTGATCGGGTGAAAGCAGAAACAGGTCAGTCACGTGACACCTTCACACCGATCAGCTGATCAGCATGACCCATTAAAGACAGCGGGGGGGGGGGGGCGCACCTGTTGTCTGAGCTGTGTTTCTTGCTCCTTCATCAGCTCGCACTTGTGTCTGGACTCGGTGGCGTCCTTCAGCAGCTGAGGGAGAGACGAACCCGTGACTACTACGACGCCACGGCCCCCAACGTGCACGCCGGCCTTGACTCGAGGTCGTGTCATTGGTCCACCTCTGTGTTGCGAGGAGAGACTTCGTATAGAGGAGTCCCTCGATATAATGCGGTTCATTTTCCGCTGCTTCGTGGAGTTATTTTTTGCAATTTCAGATTTCTTTTTTTGCACTTGAACGCGCCTTGAAACGGCGCAAGACGAAGGGGCGTGGTCGGAGGAACTGTGAAATACGCGCGAGTTGCTATTAATCATTTCTCATGTGTTCAACCTCGTAGGTTGATCATTAAAATTAAATTTGTTATTTCTAAAAGCTATCATGTTTATTTGTTAAGCGTTTGTTTTATAGCGCTCTTATTCTGTGTAAAAAGAGGCTTTTATTTTGTAGGAGCATAAACGTCACGTCCCTTTTAGGTTTCGTTTCTTCCTGTTGATACATGTAGCCGCTGCCGTTCCGCTGTGCTAAGCTATCCAGTAAAGCAGCATGAGAGGCTAAAGACAGCACGAGTATAATATTTGTTCTTCTGCACTCCAATTGTCAAATTTGTATTGTTAATTGTGGATGATTTATGTACTAAGGACTTTCAACGGAAAGAAGACTGCAAGGGCTTTTTTGAAATGCTCCTCTTAGACAGGATGTTTGACTTTATTTGTACTGTAATACATGCTACTGTGTGACTGTACTTGTACTCTAACATTCTATCTAATAAAATATATTCACCTGCACGCCTTAACATTATTAAAAGGAAAACGTTTACTGTACGTACTATATATTTATATTTCTCAAACAAATGTTTAGTTCTGAAAACAGGTTTTGATCTTTGGTTTCATTCTATAATACTGAAACAATCTATTTAGATTAATGCCTGACTGTTAAACGTGTATAAGGTGTGTGGTGAGGGGTTTTACAGCCTTAAAACATTTATGTACATGTATAATAACTTTAAAAAAATAAAGATTACTACATTGCGGATTTCACTTCTGGCAGGTTGTTTTTAGAACGTAACCCCCGCGGAAAACGAGGGACTACATTATTCCGATTTGATTTTGACAAACGAACGACGGTTGTAGCGACTTGGTGCCGTCTGGCTGTTGACAAAAGACATTTCATTTTCTCTGCTGGCGGTCGGCTGTGGGTTTACCGAGGAGGAGGAGGAGGAGGAAGGTGAGGCAGACCACAATACACTCACCGATTTAAAGACGAGTGGTGACGCTTGAGCCGCGCATCCTTCCTTGAAATAAATACCTTTAAAAATGTAAAATAACGCCACACTTCAGGTGCTGAAATCTGAGCTCCAGGGTGGATCACCATGGAGACCGAGACTTATGATGAGCGCAGGTGAAAGTATTTATGAACCTATAGACAGCGCCGAAGTGAAAACCTCCTAATGAGGAATAGAACCGTTATAACATGTTTATAATAGTTAGAGCAAAAACAGGTGTTGTGTTTATCATGTAGTTTTTGTTTCTGTTTGTTTTTATGATTGTTTATTGAAGTAATATCTGTTGTTTGTTGTGAGTCATTTACAAATAACAGCGAGGCCCGACTCGAGTCGGGAGGAGCCCTGCTCTACTCACAAAGTCTCTCTCTCTCTGCTGCTTGTCCTCCACCTCCCTCATCATCTCAGTGACCCTCTGCAGCTTGGCGTCCATCAGCTGCTGCTGCAGCTCATGGTGCTTGAACATCTTGTCAATGTGCTGCAACAGAGAAAGGCCGTCAGGTCGCATCCAAAATGGCTGCTGGCTTCACCGCCGCAGAACGGACCCCCGGTGACGGAGGGCCGAACGGAGGAGCAGGATCACCTCCTCCCTCAGCTCGTACTGCTCAATCAGCTTCCTCAGCTTCTCAGCCAGCTCCATGTTCTCCTGCCTCAGCTTGGTGTTGTGGGAACTGTGTTGCTCCATCTGCACCTCGATGTCACTCAGGGTCATCTGGAAGTGCAGCATGGCCTCCTTCCTCTGCTCCTCATACTCTCTGGACTGGTAGGCATTATCCTCCTATCGGGGGACAGGAAGTGAGAGGATGTACATTTTAGATTACAGTGAAACCAGCGAGCAGCAATCTTTGGGTGCATGTTACAGTAATACCTTGATATACGAGTATAATTCCTTCCTGAGTATTCGTACTGAGCTCGTAACTCAAATCACTCTGATGTCAAATATATTTTTGCCCTAAAAAATAACTGGAAACAATTTAATCCGTTCCGGCGTCTAAAAACACCCAAATCAACGCTAATAACAATGAAAACACGTTTTAATTGTTACATAGTTATAAATATTTGTGAGTAATCTCTCTCTCTTCCCCGTAGTCTTGTGCTCTCTCTCCCTCTGTTTGTCCCTCTTTCTCTTTCAGGTCCTTCTGTCCGTGCTGCTGCAGAACCTGGACCTGTGTCCCTCAACACTGATGTCCACATCACTAGCATTAGCATTCATAGCTTTAGATAGCAGCTCTCTCTCTCTCTCTCTCTCTCTCTCTACCCAGCCGATCAGACAGATGACCGTCCATGAGCCTAGGTTCTGTCCAAGGTTTCTGCCTGTTAAAGGGAAGTTTTACAGGGGTCAAGTTGGGTTCTGTCTCTCCCTGCTCCTTGAGATGACTTCCTGTTAGGGTGAGGGGCGGGGCTTGGCTGCGGCCTACCTTCAGGGTCTTGTTGTGTCTCTGCAGCTCTCTACACAGGCTCTCCAGCTTGCTGCGGGCCAAGATGGCTTTGCTGTGTTCCCCCTGGAGGTGGATCTTCTCCTTCACAATCTGGCACTGCTTCTTCTGCAGGGCTTTGAGTCGCTTTTGCATGGAGCGACTCTCCTCCAACTGAACACAGAACATCCGCAGTCAGCATCAGAAAGACGGCATTCTGGGTAAATATATGGATGCTCCCATGCTGAAAGAGAAACTGTTATCATCGTCTTACCAGGTCCGCGTACTTCTTGCACAGAGCAGCCAGCTTCTCCTCAGGAGTCGCCAGAGAGTTCAGGGCCTGCATCAACAGGACGACTTCCTTGCCTGGACAGACACCAGAACCAGAACCAATGAGGCGACCCGTCCGGGTCTTGTATCTACGGACCTGTTTATCACCGGTCAATGAAAAGTGGGTTCTTTTTAGCCATTTGACGGATTCTGAGAGCGTTTCCAGATTATCGCCGCGTCACGGTGACGGAATAAATTCAGACAAATACGTTGGACCCGATATTCCAGACAATGTTTGTCTTATTCCTGAACTTACTAGCAGCCTGCTGAGATTGTGTCGTTTACACAGAGGCAGATTTAATTACCCAACATGCCTCTGTGTAAACGACGTTCCTGCCGTCGCGACTTCCTGCGCCGGTTTATTCCTGGTGGCGCCCGCGTGTTTGGTGAAACTCGACGGCGTCATCCCGTTGCCTTGTCTCTCATTTTGCCCGTGTCTTTTTTCTCCTCGTCCGAAATGGCCGATATTGAAATAAATGAATACAGGAAATACTACGACCGGTATACGTCCTTGTTTTCGCAGTTTTGGAGCAATGATCCAAATATATCCGAGTCCCGATCGGGAGCTGACGGCCGATTCCCATCGAGTCCGCCCACCCCTACAACACCCCTGTTTAAAACCTCTACGACTCTCAGTGTTTGGGGGGGGGGGGGCATGCCAGTCCAAGTCAGGATGGCTCAGTGAACAGCTGGAAACAGCTGGAAATGTTTTCTACACATGTGAAGAGGAGCGCGTCTCTGTCTCTGTGTCTCTGTCTCCGTGTCCCTACCGAAGGCCTTGTCCTCTCTGGTCTTGGGGTCTCCTCCTGTGTCGAGCTCCGCCTCAACCAGATCGCTGGGACTGTCCTCCCGGCCTGGAGTCTCCCCCCTCTCCTCCACAGAGCAGCACACGCCTAAAGCAAAGTCTGCCGCCTCCTCCTGGAAACACAGGGACATGTCGGCAAACAGGCCTGAAGCGGGGCGTCCCGTCTGTGTGGGTTCTCTGGTTTCCTCCAAATTGTCTGTATGTGTGGCCACGCTACTGTTTACAATGTCGTCTTTCTCCTTAAATTTAGTGGGTCCATCTTAAAATCAGGTGCGCCTCAGTCTGGACTGCAAAAAGAGATCCTTTATTAAACACACGAGTGTTGGCACGCTTCATGATAAAGGTTACCGCCCCCTGATCTATTAGACATTCAACTAATAAATAATGTCAAAGCAGAGAAAGAAGCAAAGAAAACTTCAAGGACTTAAAAACCTATTTTGAAGACAAAGAGGAAGTAAACCTGTTCTCCTGTATTTATTATCACTATGTTCGGTCAGATATTGTTGCCATGGCGTTCCTGATGTGTGGCTGTGTGCAGGATGCTCCCCGTCGTCGTGGAGTCGAGTCTCATCTCCTCCACAGCGACTCGGCGAACGTTAAAAAGTTGGCCGTTCCATTCAAAGGTGAATTTGTATCAGTTAAAAGAACGTCCACACCAGAAGTAGAGTCTACCTGACATGGGCTGCCCGGCTCTGGCGGAGAATCACTCCCTCCCACTATTCTCCTGGAGGCCACATCGATCTCACAGACGTCTGTCGTCTCCATTATTCCTGAAACACCAACTCTGTTAGAAAGCGAGAGAGAGCGACGGCGTGCGATCCTGAAACGATACACGACTCTGATCAGACACCAAAGCCACCAAAGAATCCTCACAACAATCATTTCCTTCCGTCGGCTTGGTTACGGGTCATTATGTAGTCAAAGCCAATCACATTCCATGTCCTCCCAGCAGATCATCCATACTCTGACCGGTCAGGACTCGTTCCAGCTTCGGTTTACTAACTCTAAAGACCAAAATGCATTGCAATAGTTCCAAAGGTACATATATATTTTATGAACAAGAGCACTGACTATGTCATTCTTGGGCTTTTTCTGTATTAGTATTTGAAAATAAAACTTGAGGAATTGAATATTGTTAATAGTAATATGTTTATTTACGGTAATATTATAATACATCACAGTGAACATTCAAAATACTGTATCTGTCCCACCTATATTTGTGTCATTTCTGTATCAAATTGCAAATTCTAAGTAATCTAGAATCCAGGATCTCTTCTGGAACGTCACCAGAATTTAATAATCTGTTCCTGGTAACGTTCCCAACATTTCCTGAAAATGTAATCAAGATCCATCCAGAAACTTTTGAGTTATCTAGACAGACAGACAGACGCCGGCGATTATTACAGCAGTAAGTTAGCCATATACTTTTACAACTAAACAATTGCTTGTGTAATGTTTGTAACTTAAGTATGTAGCAGTAATAAGTAATAAATAGTTATTTAGCAGCATGTTAAGGAGTAGTTACATTACATTTAGTTACATTTGCACTGTGTTACGTTACAACTGGCCCATGGAGGGCCACCATAATGCTCCTTGGTACATCCAGCCAACGATGCCACAGCGACGCGATTACCAGAGACAAGCAATTTAGGACGAGTAGATAGCATTAGCTAAAGCGCAGTGATGTAACGTTAAGCTAACAACAAGGGGCACTACAGACAGCTTACACCATCCTGTCAACCGCTGACGTCATTGAAAATAAATCCTTTTGATTCAAAGACACAAGATGCCCAACGAACCGGCAGCGTGAGAGCTAGCAGGGCAGCAGCTAGCAGGTTAGCAGCTACACAGCTAGCAGGGCAGCGGCTACATAGCTAGCAGGGTAGCAGCTACACAGCTAGCAGGGCAGCAGCTACATAGCTAGCAGGGTAGCAGCTAGCAGGTTAGCAGCTACACGGCTAGCAGGGTAGCAGCTACACAGCACGCAGGAGAGCGTGGAACGTTCACCGGACCCGAGCGGCTGTTGAGATTAGCTGCGTGTTCTTCACACGGCATGAGGAACTACCAGAGCTGCCCGACACACACAACAGTGTTTAAAGGGCAGCTTTTTGGATGTAATTCGCTGCTAGTCATTTGTTAACTAGCCAACATCAAAAAGTTGAAAAACACAAATACACGCACAAAAATAATATAACACCACAGCCGAATTGAAAGCCCGCCCATTCCACGTAAAGGCGTCTTCAGAAACGCGATGTTCGTCGTGCGTGTTTCTTGGGATTAACGACATCGTGTAAAAACTGTGATGCTATAAAGGGACCCTGGTGTGACGTTCTGTGGTCTCCGGACAGATCGGCGCGTGTGGTTCCCGATTAGCTTCTGAGCCAAACACATTACAAATGACACCCGGATATAAACCGCTATTAACATGGAATTATATATTTTTGACATACCGGCCGTTATTTAAAATAAGCAAGGAGCACAGTTACTAAATTAATGTTAGCTATCTGAGTAGTGTAAAGCAAATGTATGGTAAAATAACATTAGCTTGCTATTGTTAGCCAGGCTAGTCCTGAGCTAATAGCTAGTTACCCCTGCTAACTAACTCTGGAAGTTTTCTTCAGCAAACATCTTTTTTCAGATAATGAAGACCAAAGCTAGAAGGCGATATCGATAATGGTCGGTTTTACAATGTGTTGATAAAACGTAAACCAGTACGAATCAAAGAGAGTAAAGTAATTATCTACATTTACCAGTATGTTTCCGCTGGATGTCAGCATGAAACTGTAACAAAGCTAGCATGGCCCACCAGACAACAGGTTACAAAACCGGATGCACCCTATCAAAATAAAACCGTTGTCGTTGCGCTAATTCACATTCAACATGTAAAACATTTGTATTTCACCATTTTTAGATCATCGCAAATACGTTGCTATACAAATCCAACTCTTCAAATACTTTAATTGTCTTCAAACACTACTATTTGCCATAAAACTACTGAACTACATAGCATATCTATGGATTTCAGCGTCCATAATGAATAATGGATGAGAATGAGTAATGAACTTTGTTCAATGCCCCTGAAGGGCACAACATTATGAATAAAGTTTGTATAAAAAAAATAATAAAATAAACACTGTAATGGTCATAATGTTCTGTTCTCCTGTGTGGGTCGGTGGATGGATGGATGGGTGGATGGATGGATGGATAGATGGATGGACGGATGCTTGCTTTATTGATCCAAAGGGACATTCCAAGTATTCAGCAGCTTTTACATAAATCACAGAAGGCAAAGACAAACAGAAAACGAGCAGGTTCTAGAAACTATACTATGAAACAATAAAATACAATGTCTCAAACATTTTAATTTTTTGTGTCATTATTTTAATTAGTAGTAGTAGTAGTAGTAGTTGTGGTTTTGCATCTTAGTTAGATAGTTTTAGTTGACATTTTTGTTTCAATATTCTATCAAAAGTGCGGGAAGTTCTCGGGCTCATGGTGATGAATTTTAAGATGGGACACTTGTTTGAAGGAATGGCTTCTAATCAGACTCTTGTGCAAAGACTTATAGTTCCGTGGATGGATGGAACGATGGATGGATAGGAAGGCAGACAGGCAGGCAGAGAAGCAGACAGACAGGTAGGCAGACAGACAGTGAGGACAGGTTTACAGCAGACAGATGCTTCAAACAGAGGAGCCTGTTACCATATTTTATCATCCTTTCTCCATCTTTACTAGCCTCCCTGTTCCTACAATGGGATCAGAAGTTTTTCCATTACTGGCCTAATAAACCAGCCCCTATTAAGAAAACCACTTTACAGCTCCTCAAAGGGTCGAAGGGCCTTGTGCGTCCCGATCTCATCCAGTATCACCTGGGTCGAGACATCATTAAACGGTCTCTGAGGAACCGGGTGGGTATGTTGTCGAGGCCTGTGACCTTGTTGGGTTGAAGGGCAATGAGTGTCTTTAGCACATCATCAGCGTTTACCGGTAAGAAAGACAAAGCGTCCTTTTTGGATCAGAACCGTACAGGCCTGCTAAATGAATTCATCAGGGCAGTGAATCCTGTCTGTTCTTTTTGATGTGATCTTTCTGCTCTACTTCGGATGGCAGCCGAAGTGCTTGGAGGCAGACATTCCACCAGCTCTTCTCCCAGGGATGAGAAAGGCCTGCATTTTGTGTTCACGTAAAATCGGAAAAAAGGAAACCCATCGTGAAAATTCACTCGAACGCTGCTTGAGTGCAGAACAACAACATGGAGATTGAAAAGTTTATCGACAACGTTCCGACGTCGAGAAGCATGACAGGCGAAGATACACGCTTTGTTGATTTGTATTAATGTGCATGGGTTTTTCTATTTGTGTAATGTGTGACGTGAGATGAGGTTGGGTACATTCAATAATCCGGCGCAACTGCAAGTCTGAGACGATATCACCTTAAATTATTCTGAAACGTCAGATCTCAAACAGTTTTCGACGTTTTTAAACGCTTTGAGCAATAAAAAAGCAACGCGTTCTTTGCGGATAGCCGCATTTCCCACACAGCCACAGAGCAAGTGAATGCACCATAACTTCAACTGGGCGGTCTTTCGTCGCCAACCTATAGGAGCTAATTTATTCGGAGAGGGCAGATTCCAATTGGCTCAATTTGGTCCACGGCTGTCATACTGGGCGTCAATTGGCTAGACGGGTCCTCCGTGCGTTCCTGACACGCCTCTTTTCTGTCTTCAGCGGGGACGATGGTTTCCGTCCAGACCCGAGGAGGAAAAACTGCATGAAGAGGACCGGCAGCGGACCGGAGACCGGCGGCGGACGGGGGGACCGGCGGCGGACCGGAGACCGGCAGCGGACGGGGGGACCAGAAGAGCGGCGTGTCCGCGCCCTCCTTCGCGGTACGTCCTGCGCTGCTGTTTGACTTGGCTCCACGGCGGTGTCAAATAACACCGGACCACCTTGTTCTTCTCTCTCTCTCTCTCTCTCTCTCTCTCTCTCTCTCCGTTAACGATTCCGATCTGTAGCAGTCGTTGTTCCGTGACTGCTTTACCCACGGACGTGTCCTGGTCACAGCCCACGGAGAGGGTTTTAATGTGACGTCACGAACTCCTTGTTTATTAGGAAACCCCAGTGGTACCTGGAAGCTTCACACCCCCCCACCAGCTGTGGGAGTGGGTTCAAAGGAAACCCAGAGGGGCGTGGCCTATTTATAAAGACTAGTAAGCAGCTGTCACTTTTATGAAGTTTTATATGTGTAAGTCATCACAACAAGAAACACGACTGAGTTTCTGACCGAAGTGTCTCAATAATACAATGATCTGACCGGGATGACGCTTGATCCGGGGATGGGGGGGGGGGTCCTCCATGGGGGTGTCCTCCATAGGGGGGACACGCACACACGAGATGTGTCCATTCAAGTGACCTTTTTTACGTTTCTGTCCTAATTGAACACCGAGTCGTTTCATTTCCTGTTTCCTGTAGGAGTGCTCTTATTTTGAAGGAGTAGAGGATGTCTGTGTGTTTATGAACGTATAGTTACCCTCGCCGAAGGGGAGGCGAGGGTATTGCAATTGGGTCCGTTTGTCTGTCCGAGCGCATAACTCAAAAACTAGTAACCCAATCGACTTGAAATTTTTACACAAGCAAGGTTCTGTCCGTGGCTCGGTCCTCCCCAAGAATGGCGTTGATCCGGATCTGGATCCAGATTCTAGAATTATTTTTACATCTGGAATTGTGCCTCTGCTGTAAACTGTCGCTTTAAGAGGGAGGGAAACGAATGGCATGATGGGAAAAAGAGTCCAGAAAGTGTCTTGTAGTACGTTCCGGAGCAGCAAGCTAGAGCAGGTTTGACCCCTCTGATCCGGAAGCCCTGTTTACTGTCTCACAAGATCCAATAGTCTTTTGGAGGCGAGGGTCTGCAGTCTCTGATTGTCTTTCTAGTTTCATGTGCAGCTGGCGTGAATTCATTCATGATTCTATTTCTCATGGCGTCACTGAGGTGTAGAAAACGGATCAGAATCGCTTTAGTGCCAACGAGTGAAGTCTATCGAGATACATTCTGCATTTTTGTCTCCCAAGTCCCGTTTAAAGACTTTTTGATGATAAATTGTTTGCATGTGACCATGTCCCCACAAATCCATGCGTCATTAGTCAAAAAAGCAACCTCAACAAATACAGCATGTGTAAAATATAAAGCATTGTTTGGTTTATGTGAAAGCATGAACTCTCTCTCTCTCTCTCTCTCTCTCTCGCTCTCTCTCATATTACCAGAGACTATTTATTTTTCATATACAGCGGCGTAACAAAAAGTAAATCACCCTTTAGTGCAGCCAAGCAAACGGATCTCGTTTGTTCGGCCCGGTGTTTGTCCAGCAGACCTTTTGTCTGTCTTCCTGTGTGGAATATCAACATCCTTTCAGGTCCTCCACCCAGCCTCCCTCTTTCCTCCCTTCTCTGTCCTCCATCGGGGCGGGTAGTGGGTCCCTTCCGGACCAGCCGTCTGCCTTCTGGTCTATTACCGGGTGCAGAGAATGCTGTCGGTTGGTTCTGGTTCTTCGGTTTGTGTTTGGAGCCCGTGTGCCGGCTGGCGGAGCGCCTCCAGTCACTTCGGCTGCTCACACACACACGCTCCAACCCCTGACACGGTTTCCTTGCGCTCGGCACCAGCTTTCTGCAGAGCGCTCGGCGCCGTCTTGGAGCCGTCTTGGAACCGTCTTGGAGCCGCCCCCCTCTTGCCCTGCCCTTTCTGACCGCTTCCTCTCACTCTGTTTTCAGCTCAGTGACTCTCTGAGGTCTGGAAGCCGACTTGTTGTTGACATGGCGTCTGTGATAGACGGCCTCCACCCATTCATTCACGCAACACGCTCTCCAGATGGAATAGAAAGCCATTATTATCATGTTATCAGTAGTATCCCATAATGCTCTGGGGCGGGGGCGTGGTGCTTTGGCTCCTCAGAACTCTCAAAGTGCAGTTGCTGCTGGGATTACTTTAGCACTGCAAGAAGGGGGTTCCTGGATCCCCAAAGGTGGGATTTCCACACGGTCCCCGTTTATAGTTGGGGTGACGGCATCGGACCTGTGTTCTTCCTGAAACCCAATATTTCAGGTTGCTTGCTGGAAACCACCGAGATCGTTGGGTCTTCCTGAGATGAGTCTGTCCACGGGCTTCATGATGGGGTGTCGTGGACTTGGTGCAGGAAGAGGAATGGGGGCAAGGTCAGACAGTTCGTTGGCTATTATGGGATGACCCAATTGAATGTTGTTTATCGTCTATGAAGATCATCCTGACATAGCGCCCCCCCCCCTGTATTCCAAGTGGCTCAGCACCGTGCAAATGTTGCTGTTGCGACAAGCCGAAAGTACAGTAGTAGCTATAGTAAATAGTACAGTCTCAATGCTAGCATGTAGCACAGTAGCTAGTGATTAATCAATACGGTCTCACTGCTAGGATGTAGCACAGTTAGCAAGTGATTGATCAATACGGTCTCACTGCTAGGATGTAGCACAGTTGGCTAGTGATTGATCAATACGGTCTCACTGCTAGGATGTAGCACAGTTGGCTAGTGATTGATCAATACGGTCTCACTGCTAGGATCTAGCACAGTTAGCTAGTGATTGATCAATACGGTCTCACTGCTAGGATGTAGCACAGTTCGCTAGTGATTGATCAATACGGTCTCACTGCTAGCATGTAGCACAGTTGGCTAGTGATTGATCAGTCCATGGTGATGCTCAGTGATGTGAAAATTCAGAGATTTAAATGAAAATAACTTTTAGTACAAATTACTGGATGAATGTAACTATAAATGATTTTTTCATTGTAATTATTTACATTTTTTGCGCGACATCAGAGAAGTCGCTGATTCACGGCTTCCAGGCCGGCGTGATCCTTCGGCTTCTCCCCGACCGATCTGAGAGTCCGGACCCGGTTCTCATTCCGAGTCCAGACCCGGTTCTCATTCCGAGTCCAGAGAACCTTCACTGAAACGGACACAGAAATGTTGGCGAGCACGAGGGGAAATCCTCGGTGCCTCCCAGCTGCATCTGTTTATGGCCACATTCACATAAATCAGGGCTGTGCAAGAAAGAGAGACATCAACTCTGAGAAGATATTGAAAGGGAACAACTCAAAGTTTTGGACCAGAAAAAGCCTTTGATGTTTTATTTCTCGCTGTGACTGCAACGGTGATGAAGGTAGGAACGAACGTGGAGTGAGATGAAGAGCTGCAGGTTCACCAGAGTCCTGTCAAATGGCTGGATTCCTGATGTCATGATGTTAAACTCACATTTTAATCAGTTCGTTCATTCGTTCATGCGTTCATTGGTGACAAGAATGTTATTGAAAGAATTTGCCCCCTTTGTCATCATTTTATTTTCCTTCCACACTAAAATACTTTGGGTAGCTCAACTGACCAGAAGATTTTGTATTACCTTATTTAATATTTTCCATATTTCTCTTACATCAGATTTATTTTCTTCCCAATAATTTATTGTTATATTCTTTCTTTGCTTTTCTTCAAAAATACAAAAACAAACTACCAAATCTTTTGCACTTCTTTAGTTCACTGCTTGACAAATTCTTTATAAAGCGTTGTCATCCAGGGATGTTATTATTGATTCTCTTTAGTTTCTATCATACAGTGTTTTAAATATTGCTCTATACTCATCATAAGCATCATGTAGACCAGTGGTTGGGGGGGGGGGGGGGCAGATCATCCATCATTTCTCTGAATTTTTCAGTACCTCAGCCTGGTTTCCTATAAGTACAACTTGGAATCACATTCTTGTCTCCCTCGGTATTTCGTTTACTATCCACTCGAGTATATTTCCTATAGGGACAGACATGTCCTCCACAACACTGAATCTCTGGTTCGTGTCCACAAACAATGCAGCAGCTCCTCCCGGTCCATGTTGTCGGCCCATATGTCCTGAATAGTCTTACTTATTTCTGTAAATGGCTCTTTTTTACCATCAAAGTTCGCATAGAAACGTCTACTATTTATTTGCATAATGGAGAATCTGTACATATTGTTTGTACACGTAAATGTTTTTCTGTCCTGCTCAGTATCGCCCAGCGTTATATAATCAGTAGGCGAGTTATGCTAACGACACGCCCCGGTTCACCTCGACGCTCAGCCAGATCGGACGTGAGAAAGAGGCAGCGCGCAGGAGCGGAGACAGGGACAGCTACAAGGAGGTGAAGTACAGGTTTAGCAGGGAGCTGAAGAACGCTAAATCAGTATATTCACGCAGGCTCCAGCAGCAGTTTGGAGGGGGCTGGGGGCCATTACCAACTACAAGCCCAAAGCCCCCCGAGCTCTGAACGACCAGCCGCTTGCTCAGCGTCTAAATATGCACTAATGTGTGTCCCGACGTTTTTGAACGGAACTTGATTTGTTTGACCTCTGAGTAGTTTTATTTCCACGACGACAGCAGATCTAATCCAGACGGACTGGATTTCCTCCTAGCAGCTGATAATCATCCCCGTCTTCGTCTATCCAGGCTGATCACTGATGAGGAAGATGTTCTCCTGAATGTGAACCGACCTCCCCAACACCGCCCTCTTCATTATGAACCACACCCCCAGCCCCCACCTGTCCGAAAGCGGTAAGGCCGCCGCGGGCGGCCTCCTCTGCAGCCTGGGTTTGGGCTCCGACAGGGGGATCTGCTCCCCCGACAGCTTCACTCACACCCCTAGCCCCACTGGAGGAACCCCAAGCTCCAGCCCCCCACTGCTGCTGTCACCAGGGCTGGGGGGCCTCGGGCTGGGATCCCTGGGCGCCATGTGCGAAGAAGGCAGACCCGACTGGGAGAGTAGGGAGGAGCTGAGGATCAGGGAGTTGGAGGAGGCTCGGGCAAGAGCAGCTCAGATGGAGAAGACCATGAGGTGGTGGTCGGACTGCACTGCCAACTGGAGGGAGAAGTGGAGCAAGGTGGGCCGCTGGTCCCTGAACGCATCGTCCGTGTAAACACGGTGGGGCCAGTGATCTGGTGTGCTTTGCGTCTGCAGGTTCGTGCAGAGCGTAACCGGGCCCGGGACGAGGTTCGTCAGCTCCGACAGCGGCTGGACAGCCTCACCAAAGAGCTGACCAGCGTTCGCCGGGACCGGCAGGAGCTGGCCTCGGAGAACGAGACGCTACGGCAGGAGATGCTCACGGCCCCCCCGATATCTGTCATACCCGTCTCCCCGGCACGCACCTGTGGGGCCCCCTCCTCCTCCTCGTCATCCGTCCCTCCTTCCTCCCCTGCTTCTTCCTCCACCTCCTCCCAGGTCCATGCAGACGGCAAGCTGGACAGGGTTGAGGAAGGACCACTCGAGTCCCCGGAGTCAGAACCAGTGAGGGATGTGGACTTGGAAAGGCAAAGGATGAGTCAACAAAAGGTACGTGTGCGTGTACAGATGAAGTTCAAGACATTCTCTGTCAATCAGGTGTTCGTCCTAGACAAACACGGCAGGATAGTCTTCGGTGTTTCTTCTCTCGCGCTGCTTCTCCAGCGCAAACAACGTAATGACGTCCCGGGTGACGACGTAATGCGCTGCCGTGCCTTATCTTTTGCGTTTAAGGATTTTATCCGGCGCAGGACAAGAGACTCGCTAAATGTAAAGTTTGTGGAGTTCAAATTAGCGACGCCAAGACGACGACCTCCAACTTTATTAGGCGTTTGAAGACACGCCCAGACAGGTGAGTCGGCGTTGGCAAAAGCTCACGTTGTCTGACGAGGTTGGTGCCGCTGAACCTTCCTTTAGGCACAACGTGCGTGTGTATTGCTACTGCTGGAAGATGGTACTCTCAGTAAGGGCAGCCTAAACGTAGTAGTACTTTGTCTGGACTACACACAAACATAAAGAGAAAAACTCTAAAATCTACACGTTCAGAGAATTTACAAAAAAAATGTTCATGTTTTTTTTTTTTGTCAATGACCATTAAAGAAAATAAAACTGGTTCTCTTTAGAATGAAAATATGTGTTTGTCATTCACTCTTTGTATTGACAATTTACTTAAATATAAATATTGTGATATAAATTATGTTCTTTCTAGAACATAATTTAACTTGAGGTATAACTTTGGACCTGACATGGATTTGTTTGGGTACTTGTGCATGTATCTGAGAGGTAGAATAGTGCGTAGGCAGATAGTGGTTGGGTACTTGTGCATCAGATTTGACCTTCATCTGGCTCAGGTTTCCATAGTAACACACAGAAAAACACACCGAGGCTGTGGCAATCTAAATCAACTCTGTTGGTTAGCTGGTACCTAACCTCAGCCCTCCATTGGATCCCCACATGTGGTGTTGTATGGTCTGACTGCTACAACACTGCCCCCTGTTGGACGACCTGTGTAATAACAGAAATAACATGCCATAAATGAAATGCAGATAAACCACCAGGTGACATGTTTGAATTCTAATCAGGAACAAGCCATTCAACGATGACCGTAAGGAATAAGACTGCCCTCGTGTTTCAGCACTAATCCTGCCAAATGTCCCGTTCCTTCATGAGAAATAAAACGGGGTTCTGGTGTCAGGTTTTCCTTTCTCTCTCTCAGGATGTGGAAGTGACGGAGTCAGTCCTTCATTCCAGAGCCCGGGACGGCGACCCGGAGGATTGGGAGGGCCGGGCTAGCAGTGTCGCTGCTAATCCGTCAGGCTCCCGCTCCTCCTCTTGCCTGAGCCGACAGGAGCGCAGCAGGCAGCTGTGGGACGACATCAGCACGGGGGAGGACGACGCCAGCAAACTCAACGCCCTCCAGCTTCGCCTGGACGAGTCCCAGAAAGTCCTGCTCAAGGAGAGAGAGTAGGACATCCAAAGCCTGCTGGGCTGGGTTCTGGTCCTAATGTGTGATTGTCACAATCCTACGCAGTTTGTTTTCCCGAGCTGCTTTGGCTGAGGTTGCGTCCCGGCTGATGGCCTTCCATGTCGCCCCTCCCACCGCTGTGTGCCTGTGTGTGATTGGTGCTTTAAAACTGGAACCCAACATGCATGAAGCGTACTGTTCCATAACCGTAAGGGTGACCGTTCATAAATGTCAAAAGCAGCGTTGTTTTTCTGCTGACTCAGATGAGCCTACGCAGCACGTTCTGGGGGCCGACGCAGCACGTTCTGGGGGCCGACGCAGCACGTTCTGGGGGCCGACGCAGCACGTTCTGGGGGCCGACGCAGCACGTTCTGGGGGCCTACGCAGCACGTTCTGGGGGCCTACGCAGCACGTTCTGGGGGCCGACGCAGCACGTTCTGGGGGCCGACGCAGCACGTTCTGGGGGCCTACGCAGCACGTTCTGGGGGCCTACGCAGCACGTTCTGGGGGCCGACGCAGCATGTTCTGGGGGCCGACGCAGCACGTTCTGGGGGCCGACGCAGCACGTTCTGAGGGCCGGCGCAGCACGTTCTGGGGGCCGACGCAGCACGTTCTGAGGGCCGCGCAGAATGTTCTGGGGGCCGACGCAGCACGTTCTGGGGGCCGACGCAGCACGTTCTGAGGGCCGACGCAGCACGTTCTGGGGGCCGACGCAGCACGTTCTGGGGGCCGACGCAGCACGTTCTGGGGGCCGACGCAGCACGTTCTGGGGGCCGAAGCAGCACGTTCTGAGGGCCGACGCAGCACGTTCTGGGGGCCGAAGCAGCACGTTCTGAGGGCCGACGCAGAATGTTCTGGGGGCCTACGCAGCACGTTCTGGGGGCCTACGCAGCACGTTCTGGGGGCCGACGCAGCACGTTCTGGGGGCCGACGCAGCACGTTCTGGGGGCCGAAGCAGCACGTTCTGAGGGCCGACGCAGCACGTTCTGGGGGCCGAAGCAGCACGTTCTGAGGGCCGACGCAGAATGTTCTGGGGGCCTACGCAGCACGTTCTGGGGGCCTACGCAGCACGTTCTGGGGGCCGACGCAGCACGTTCTGGGGGCCGACGCAGCGCGTTCTGGGGGTTAACATGAGCTTGTCTTTGTGTTCCCCCCAGAGACAAGCTCGCTCTCAGCAGGAGCATTGAACGACTGGAGGCTGAACTCAGTCAGTGGAAACTGAAATACGACGAGCTCAACAAGAGTAAACAGGATTCTCTCAAACAGGTGAGACGCCCTCGTCGCGTTGCTAGGTTACCACTCACCAGCAGCGCATTGAGTGTGGAGCTGCTACTGGACTGGATACCGATGGGCCAGTCATCCATGAACTGCCCTGATCCATCGTTGTCACTCTCACACACAGACCGGCTAGAGTTACTGAAACGGACTCCCAAAGCACTGAAACCGCAGGGCAGCCATTTTCAACAATGTCTCAAAAACACAAACTCCTTCTGAAGGCACCAAACACAACGCATGGTCAAATGTGAACGTGGGCAGAAGCTCACGCAGACGAGTGAGTCGAACTTCCAGCTGGTTTTAGTCAAGGGCCTCAAGAATCACAGCAGAAAAAGAGAAAGAGAAGATGCATAAAGTTTTACTACAAATAGCTGTCTACATCACAACACTAAATACTCAAAGATTCAATAGCATGTTTTGTCCGATATTCCGTGTTCTGTATTCTGGGGGCCTGCGCAGTATATTACAGGGTCACGTTTGATCGGGCGCCCCGACCCCTGACTGATGCTCTGGCAGCATTCCGCCACTGGGGGGCAGTCCAGTGCTATGGAGCCGGGATTAATGTGGAAGATCCCGACAGAGGAAATCCAGTGGAACCTTGGCCTGTGACTTTGATTGGTTTGTTTTGCTTGTCAGATTAAGACGATGGACTTTATTTGGAGCCATAATGAGGGTACATTTAACAAAAACAGGCACAAGAAGCACGTGTTTCAGGAAAGAGAGCACAACGACGAATGCTTACGAAGCACCGCACACGTCGGTCTCCTCTTGGTGCGCTTCGAGGTCCTACACCAGAGCTTGTCTTGGGTGTAACATTGATTTCACTTGGACTCGGTGTCACTGTACTTCTCCAATGTTAGCCACAACGCTAACTTTGCGTCTGTGGTACTCTTCCTCATCAGAAAGCCATATTGCTGCTTACAAATACTTACTTCTGTCCACTTTTTCCCATAACTTCATCGTATGACTCATCAGCTTCCTCTCCTAGACACTTCCATACCTGCACAGGTGTGTCATCCGGGCCAACTGCCTTCCCATTCTTCATCCTCTTCATCGCCTTTCTAACTTCACTCGTGCTAATCTTTGTCACTTCCTGCTCCACATCAGGTTCCTCTACTCCCCTTTGTTCTCTCTCATTTTCCTCATTCATTAATTCCTCTAAATACTTCTTCCATCTTCCTACACACTACTGATCTCTGTCAACACCTTCATCTCTACTCTTCATCACTCTAACCTGCTGGACATCCTTCCTGTCTCTGTCTCTCTGTCTGTCCAGCCTGGACAGATCCGTCTCTCCCTATTTACTATCTAACCTTCATACAGGTCATCATATGACCTCTGTTTGACCTTTGCCCCCTCTACCTTTGCCTTGCGTCTCGTCTCCCTGTACTCCTGTTTACTCTCTTCTGTCCTCTCAATGTCCTACTTCTTCTTAGCTAACCTCTTTTCCTGTTTACACATCTGCACTTCCTTCTTCCACCACCAGGTCTCCTTATCTCCTTTCCTTCCAGAAGACACAGCCAGTCCTCTCCTACCTGTCTCCCTGATCACCTTAGCTGTTGTATCCCAGTCTTCAGGAAGCATCTCTTGTCCACTCAGAAGCTGTCTCACCTCTTCCCTGAAAGCTTCACCACTAGAGTCATCTCAGAACCAGAAGGTGTTTATTGTCAGTGAGGGTTCACAGACTAGGAATGTTTCTCGGTGAAGTCGTGCTGCATGTAACAGTAATGACTAAATACACAAACATAAGTACAGACACATCACAAAACACCACCAGCCTATGCTGGCTGGCTACACTCTCTTACCACGACCTTACAGTCACCGACCTCCTTTAAACCGCTCCGTCACGGCATGACAAGAAAATGTATTGCATACATATATGTGTGTTCCTGTAAATGGCTGAAGTTAGTTTTTTGGTAGAGAGGTTGGTCTGCTTCTGCCTCTGATAATGTCAGTGTCATGTTTCAATGTTCATGTTTCTCCTCAGAGGTTTACACCGTCTCACTTTCAGCTTGTTGTAAAATGCTGCTTCTCTTGTACAGCGGGAGTGAAAGGAAGGATCGTCGAGATGTTGTCCTTGAGCGATGCTGGTGTGTGAGCGCCTGTGTTCATGGGTGTTGCTGGGTGGATGCTGACGCGTCGTAAAGGGCTTTGATTGGTTTGATAGAGGAGAGAAGCACTGCGTAGTTACATGTTTGTTCCCCTTCCTAACGCCATCTAGCTGAACCTACTGAAGGAATTGCATCTGGATGAACTGGGCCGCATATCCGAAGACCTGGAGGATGAGCTGGGTGCCCGGAACAGCATGGACAAGAAACTAGCTGAGCTCCGGGCTGAGGTGAGATTTCAGCAGAGCAGAGAGTCAAGTTCAATTCAACTTTATTTCTATAGCGCCAGATTACAACAGAAAGACATCTCAAGGCACTTTACAGTTGGACTGATTGACACTTGAACTAAGTGTTGATAATGCCGCTGCTGCCACCTAGTGGCTGCTGCAGCACAACTGTACATGGGTGTCGGGAGATTAACAGGGAAGAGGAGGAGTTAAATAGTCCGTTTATTTAATAGGAATAAAAAAGATGGATTGATTGGTCAATTCTCTCTTTGCGAGTGTGTGTTTGAATAATTATCTGTCTGTGTGTGGCTCTGTGATGAACTGGCGACTTGTCCAGGGTGTACCCGCCTATCGCCCGTTGACTGCTGGGACAGGCTCCAGCACGACCCGCGACCCGGTAACGGACAAAGCGGTCCAGAAGATGAATGGATGTAAAGCATGGACAGCTTCAGACATAGACACACCAAACCTCTACTCGAGCCCCCCCCCTCATTCACATCTGGATGTTTAGTTCTGAATCACTGAGCCCCGTTTTCATCCAGATGTCACCACAAGGCCGTTCACGACTCTTTCTTCTCTCCGTCCGTCCATCAGATGGAGAGGCTGCAGGTGGAGAATGCTGCAGAGTGGGGGCGTAGGGAGCGCTTGGAGACGGACAAACTCGCCCTGGAGAGGGACAACAAGAAGCTGAGAGCTCAGGCCGAAGACCTCGAAGAGCAACTGGCCAAAAAGCGCCGGCAGGCGACCGCCGCCCTCGACTCTGACCTGAAGGTCGTCCAGAAGGAGCTGCTTGAGAGGAACAAGGTGGGACCAGTGATGTCATGCGGCCGCCGCCCACTTCCTGCATCCTGCCTTGGCTGGAGCTGTCTGTGCTTCCTCGTGGGTGGGGGGCTGGAGCTACAGAGTAGGGTTGGGCGATGTGCGATTTTAGCATGTATCACCATATTTTTGGGATGTATCGTGACGATGTAATTAAATTGGGCGGAGTCTGGGAGTATTTGTCTGTTGTCCCTCTAACAGAAACCATTTGTTACATTTGCTCAGTCTATCTCTGTGTAGAACTACTTCCTAAAGTACTTTGAGGAGACGGTGGTGGATGAAGACTTCCAGTCATGAAGGACGTGGGGGGGGCCATCTTCACCTATTGCTCTGCTGCTTTCGTCCTTAGGAGCTAGCTGACCTCCGCCATGTTCACTCTAAGCTGAAGAAGCAGTTCCAGGAGAAGACAGCAGAACTGGCTCATGCCAACCGGAGGGTGGACGGCCATGAGTCCGAAGTCAAAAAGCTACGACTGAGGGTGGAGGAACTGAAAAAGGAGCTGGGACAGGCCGAGGATGAGGTGGGGGCAAGACTTCACGTCCTCTCAGTGAACACCTTCATCTTCTCACCATTCCATAAAGGTTCATTCATCGGCGTATAGACACAGCTTCTAGTCGGGTTGGCTGTCTGCAGAGGACACGGGGGGGGGGGGGCGCAATGTGGATGTGGGTTCCAGTTAGTTCAAGTAGCTTAAACACATCAGATTCCTTGATTCACTGGACTTGGAGACAAGTATGTGAGACGTTACCCTCATGATGTACTCCTATATTTCTGATATGATACATTGGGGAGTGTAAGCCAGATGATCGCAATGTGAGAACATGACATCACTTAAAAACACATCCGAGTTTCCTCTGGAGCTGCTCTACCACATTACGTAAACAACTAAGTCCCTGCTCCCGTCTACAAACGCTCCACCTATCAGAAAACATGTCATCTTTTATTATTTCATATGACCGTGTGTGTGTGTGTGTGTGTGTGCTCAGTTGGATGAGTCTCATAACCAGACCAGGAAGCTGCAGAGGTCTCTAGATGAGCAGGTGGAGCAATCTGAGAACCTGCAGGTGCAACTGGAACACTTACAGTCAAGGTAACACGCACACACACGCACACACACGCACGCACACGCACACGCACACACACAGACAGCAGCACACCGGCATCAAGTGCCACCCTAATTTTCCTTCTAAGCCTCTGATTGGCTCTGACCCTGACACATTTGGGTCACAACAACCATCAGCCAATCGGAAGCAGAGAAGGAAAATCCTTGCCTGCTGCATATAGCCCAAATGGCTCCATGGGGGGGGGTCGTAAAGTTCCTCAGCTCCACGTTATCGCTCTGACAGCCAACGACGGCGCTCCCAGCTGCAGGTTACCATAGTAACAGAGATCTCTATTGCTCTGCTCTGAGGAGTGACAGACATGTCGGCATGGTAACGGCTTCAGAGATTGACACAAGCCTAGTTGTTAAACTCTAAGATGCAGAATTCCGATCGGACTCGGCTGATGACCTCAGCAGCTATCAAGATATGAAGCTATAATTAAATTGGGCGGAGTCTTGTATGAAAAGCTGCAAAGCGTAAACCGGTCCTCCTTCCTCGTCGTATGGTGCAGACGCTCTCAGGGTCGCTCCAGCAGCTGTTAGCATCTCGTAAAAGCAATCAGCACTCAGGGAATTGCTGCTCGTGTTCATTGCTCTCGTAACTCTTGATCATGATACCCCGAGGCGTCATGCTGAGGCTGTTTAGCTAGGCTAGCAGAGCGCACCGTCATCACAGGGTAGCTGGCGTCGTGTTGAGGCTGTTTAGCTAAGCTAGCAGTCATCACAGGGTAGCTGGCGTTGTGCTGAGGCTGTTTAGCTAGGCTAGCAGAGCGCACCGTCATCACAGGCTAGCTGGCGTCGTGCTGAGGCTGTTTAGCTAGGCTAGCAGTCATCACATTGTAGCTGGTGTCGTGTTGAGGCTGTTTAGCTAAGCTAGCAGTCATCACAGGGTAGCTGGCGTTGTGCTGAGGCTGTTTAGCTAGGCTAGCAGTCATCACAGGGTAGCTGGCGTTGTGCTGAGGCTGTTTAGCTAGGCTAGCAGTCATCACAGGGTAGCTGGCGTCGTGTTGAGGCTGTTTAGCTAAGCTAGCAGAGTGCAACGTCATCACAGGCTAGCTGGCGTCGTATTCAGGCTGTTTAGCTAGGCTAGCAGAGTGCACCGTCATCACAGGCTAGCTGGCGTCGTGTTCAGGCTGTTTAGCTAGGCTAGCAGAGTGCACCGTCATCACAGGCTAGCTGGCGTCGTGTTCAGGCTGTTTAGCTAGGCTAGCAGAGTGCACCGTCATCACAGGCTAGCTGGCGTCGTGTTCAGGCTGTTTAGCTAGGCTAGCAGTCATCACAGGCTAGCTGGCGTTGTGCTGAGGCTGTTTAGCTAGGCTAGCAGTCATCACAGGCTAGCTGGTGTCGTGTTCAGGCTGTTTAGCTAGGCTAGCAGTCATCACAGGCTAGCTGGCGTCGTGTTCAGGCTGTTTAGCTAGGCTAGCAGTCATCACAGGCTAGCTGGCGTTGTGCTGAGGCTGTTTAGCTAGGCTAGCAGTCATCACAGGCTAGCTGGTGTCGTGTTCAGGCTGTTTAGCTAGGCTAGCAGTCATCACAGGCTAGCTGGCGTCGTGTTCAGGCTGTTTAGCTAGGCTAGCAGTCATCACAGGTTGTTTCACCGCTTGGGTCCAAACTAAAAAACTGCAGCAAGTACTTTATGATTGCCATGGAATGTTCAGACTCTTCAACCGATGCTACGTTGACCTCAAATCCAGGCAATGACCCGTCCAACTTGACGAACCTGCAGGTTCTGAGGGTGTAATCGGGTTTGTCCCAGATGGACACACAGGGTTGGGGTGGAGAGGTGATGGTCCTGATGCGTCGTCTCTCCCCGTCTCTGCCAGGCTGAGGCGGCAGCAGCAGAATCCCGGCCTGTTTGGAAAGATGAGATCGACTCGCTTCAGCCCTGAAAACTCAGACGGGCCAAGCAGCAACATGGACGAGGACGAGGACGACGAAGACCTGCAGCTCCAGATCCCTTGACACACAGGATAGCGTCCAGTGCGTCCACCGTTTCAGTGTCAGTCCTAAATACGGCCTTTCATACCCCCCGAGCTTCAAAGCTTCGACTGTTTGCGTTCTGGTATTTGTGTCATTGATCGAGGAGCTGATTTGTAACTGAAGGCTCTGCCTCGTTGGAGCAGCGTTTATGTGGAACAATCCAAAGTCTATTTCTCGTGTCTTTAAACATGAGTGGGAGGGGCCAGCTCCACTCTGTAATCCGGGTTGCAGCTGAGTCGAGATCGTGTTGGAACTTGGACATATGACGAGGCGTTTGCTGTCTCAGGTGTCTCCCCATGTCCCCTGATTTACAGACGGGCTCTCAGATCAATCTCAGGAGGCAGCATTGATCAGGTTTTGTCGCTCGACTGTCCGTTTGTCTACTAAAGTGTCCTTTTTTAGCTGTTTATCGTGAAAAGCTTCCTTCGTATTGTTTCCTGTGCATTACGGTGTAAAATGAACAACCTCTGAGACCAAACACAAAGACGTGTTCGCTACCAGCCTGCCGCCATCCAAGCCCCGCCCACCTCGCAGGACCATTCTGGTTGATGCTCTGGACTAGAACACGTTCCACGGTGCTCACCGGAGGCTGGAACCTGGCCGCGCCTCTTCAGTCGAGCGGCGGTCTTGTTGGAACCCGATCCTTCGCCAGTGGAACCAAACCTCCGGTTCTTGCCCTGGGTTCCTTACCGAACTGAGAAAAAAGCCTCGGGCTGGTCTGGAGGTCCAGCTGCTCCCTCAGGACTCGAGGGCCTTCACTCCAGAGGTGCGTTTAGGGGCCGATGAGGTCTCCTTTAGACACGCCCTGATTTCACCAGGAGGAAAGCTTTGAACTTCAGAGACATTTGATTTGTTATTCGGCTAAATTCCCTGCCTGTGAAAGAAAACTTCGGTATTTTCATGTCGTAAAAAACCAGTAATAAATGTTTGTCTTCACTTTCGTCCTCCGGAACGGGACCAAGATCTTTTTACTGATCCAGATTCTGAACTATTTATGTCGTCATTGTTCTAGTGTCCTTTTATATTAATGATCTGTACCACAGCGGTGATATATTAACTCTATAAATGGCAACTGTAAATCTAAAGAAACACGTTTCACCGTGTCGTCTTTCTCCATTCTCTTCATCTGGCTGGTCTGAATTGAGTTTCAGAGACCGTCTGTTCTTCCCGTGAAGGATCGGTCCTAAATGAAGACGACTTGGGACAGGACACCTTCCGGGAATGACGGACAGAATAGAATAGAAAGCCTTTGGATAGCGGCTACACCACGAGCTCCGTCTGGTGGGGGGGGGGGGGGGGCGCTCTCCCTTGCTACGCTGTTCTGCGTCCTGCCTTTGCATCAGCAGCTAATGTGTTGGCTGAGGATGCTGGTGGGTGTGATGAGCTGCTTCCCGTGAGTACAGTAGAACAGATCATTCCTGAAACTGTTGATTTAGCATTACACACCTGAAGTGTGTGTGTGCGTGTGTGTGCGCGTGAACAATCCTGAGAGGGTTCATTATGTTAACAGCAGGAACATTGCACTGCTGCCCCCATAATTGCTCCACGGCTGACAGAGCATCTTGTGAATGTGTGTGTGGCGAGTTTGTGCATGTTTCCCTACAAACTTCAAACAATGTAACATTTTAACGTGCACTGCATTTCAGATCCGCTGTCGCTATGACGACATGCTTACTGTACTGCTCATGTTACTGAGCTGACCTGCGTTGGCCTCTGCTGAGCAGCAGCAGCATCATCATCATCATCATCATCACGTGCTCCCTGATGTTTCCGACCTGGACTTGGTAACGTAGCGAATCTTTCAACCCGGCTCGTTTTAGTCTTTGAAGGACGTTCAGGACGATCGCTTTGTTGGTGGGCGGAGCCCTGACGTTTGTGTTTCTCTGCATCAACCCAGCGGACATCACGTAGTCAAGGCAACAGTCAGGCATTCTCAGGAATGATCTGAGCCACGTTTGACTCCATGGATTATCACTGATAAGGTCCGATCAGCTCCACCGATCAGCTCACCGACTGTTCTTACATCAATTGTTTCTTATGACAAAGTAAAAACTGAAAATCATCATGTCTGCAGTTTCCTCAGTTCTTTGCTCAGGAGACCCGATGAGTATTTAAAAAAGAACGACGCAGCCACCCCGGGGTAGTTACGGCCGCCTCGGGGCAGACTGACAGGAGCAAGGCTCCCAATCTGCGCCATCGGCCCTCTTGCCCAAGGGCACAATGACAGTGGACACGTGCCAGAGCCGGGAATCAAACCACCAACCTCTCGATCACAGGACGACCCGCTCAACCACCTGCGCCACCGCCGCCCCGAGCTGCACCGACGAGCCTCGGGGAGGCGGAAGATGTTTCTGTAGCATTCAGAATGATTTGAAAATGTCGAGACCTCTTGGGGATTTATTCGTCCTCCAGTCATTTAAACAAAACACTTATTTTTCAGCAACACTGTGCCGACAAAACGGACCTAAAACTATTTAGTCTCAAAAACGTGTGTGGAATCACAAAGTTTGCCTTCGTTTCAGTCCCAGGCCTCGTCCGTAGTGGGATTCGATTTATCACGCTGAACGGATGCGCTGCCGACCGGTTTCATTGTTCTTAATGTTTACATTTATTATTCATGTGATCACGACAATATACAATGAAGACAACTCTGACGAAAGCTAGTGGAAATGTACTCTCTGAATGTTAATGTCAGGCATACAACACAACACAAACCAGTATATAACACAACATAGGGACAGACACCATCTCTCTGTCCAAGAGCAGACTGGGGGGCGGAGCTTTCAGTTATCAAGCTCCTTTATTGTGGAATCAGCTCCCTGATTGGTTCGTGAGACAGACACCATCTCTATGTTCAAGAGGAGACTAAAGACTTTCCTTTTTAACAAAGCTTATAATTAATCAATACAATAATCAATATGCTGTCATAGGCCAGCACTGGTGGCTTAACATCATGACACACTGAGCTCCTCCCTCTTTATCTGATTATTCATGTTATAAATATTTGTCAGTAATCTCTCTCTCTTCCCTGTAGTCTTGTGCTCTCTCTCCCTCTGTTTGTCCCTCTTTCTGTCTGTCTGCAGGTCCTTCTGTCCGTGGTGCTGCAGAACCTGGACCTGTGTCCCTCAATGCTGACGTCCACATCGCTAGCATTAGCATTCATAGCTTTAGATAGCAGCTCTTTCGTCAGTATCTTGTTCAGCAGCCTCTATGTTCTTCTTCCGGTCTTCGACGAGAGCAGACGTGGTCCTTTCGTCCCTGCTTGCATTCTTTGTCTCGTCTCGTCTGTCTGCTTTCCAGGACCCGCTGCGTGCTGAGCTCTGGTCTACTAACTCATGGAATTGATTAACTGGTCTCTTAGTGCGATTGATCAAAATTTTTCACCCAAGCATGGGGCTCCGGGGGAGCCCACCTGTCCAGACGGGACCCACGCAGCAGGCTACACCATGGATCCCTGGGAGAAATGGAGAGTGGTCTGTCTCACGGTCCTGTAGAGGACACTGAAGATGTTTGGCTTATTGGTGGGGGGGGGCATCTGCTAATTGGAACGGGAGTTGCCCTGGTGTACCAGAAAATCTGAGACCGTGGCTTTCAAAGTTCTGGATAAATTGACCATGGATCTAAAAGTGCTCTTTGGTGCTTTGGGGGACCGTGTGGTGGCTCAAATCAAGGACCTGGGCAAAGAGCTCAGGGATCGATCCGGGGAGGACCGGCAGAAACTGGATACCATCTTGCGCCAGCAGGTAGAACTGTATCGCAGATCTCCGGACTGGGGTACTGGCTTGGAGGGACTGAAGTCTCGCCTTGGCACACGAAACGAGAAATAACTGAGGACCAGTTGTATATTTGGATTAAGCTAAATTTTAATTTCGTCAGAATATTGGATCTATTATGTCTCCAGTCCATCTCCACCCCTCCCTCCCCCTCTGAGAGAGCTCTGCGTGCCGCCGGGATCTTCTCTATAGATCTTATCTATCTACCCAAACAATCCAAGGACATGTCTCTCTGACTTTTCACACACACGAACTCACATCCACACACGCGCACACACCATTCAACGGCTCATCTGCTCTCAGAAATCTTCCTACTGTGCGCCCCCCCCCCCCCCCCCCCGGAAGGACAGTTCACCGGACTTGCCTGGTTCCTGTTTCACATTGAAAAAATCCCTGCTCGTTCCCAGTGCAGCGTTCCCAGTGCAGCTGCCGTTCCCTTCTACGTGTGTTGTCGTGTACCTGCTGCTTTCTGCACCTTCTCCAAGAAGAGAGTTGTTGGCAGCGCAATTTAATTGGTGCAGCCGATGCTCACTCATCGATCTTCTTTATTGCGTTGTACTTGTACTGTGATGACAATGACAATAAAAGCTTTACATTTCCATAACCTCTAACCACAAAATATAGCGTGGACAGAGGGAAGTCTGCAAACAGATAGACTCAGAGCCATTTGGACCGTACCCCCCCCCCCCCCCCAAAAAAAAATAAACCCCGCCCAGAACCACAAAATCATTTTGACATCTAAAATGAGGATAACACTGCACATATGTGTATATAAGACCTGTGTGCAATGCATACACTATACTGTATAGTCTGGATCGAGCAAAAACATTTAAAGATGGGTCTTTATCTAGCTTGAACCCATTCAATTTTGAGAGCAATCCAGATACCCTTCTGGATATGAAAAAAGTTCCAATCACAGCTGTCCATCACTGATCAAAAATAAAAGCAAAAGATCAAGATTGAGGGTCCCAATCAAACAAAAAGATCAAAGGATCAAAGGAAGCAAAATTATATATACTTCTGCCAAGGTGGTGGCTATGCAATTGTGGGCATCTGACAGTCAATCTGTCTGTGGTAGCAAGACAACTCAAAAGGTTCTGTACAGAGCTTGATGAAATATTTTAGGAAATGTTGGGACTTTGTCTTTCAGGCTTTGTCAGTGCCAGGAACAGATGATTACATTTTGGTGATGATCCGGAAGAGATTATAGAGCAGACAAGAGGTAGATTCAGAATTTGTACCTCAATATCTCGGTTGATTATTGACTGATGCTTATGGAACTTGACAGTGATGTAGGGCGGGAACCTCTATCATACCACTGAATTTCATCCGGATCGGATCCGGATAGTCAGGTAAAAATATTTCATTTTTACATTAAATCCCCATTAACAGACTCAAAAGAACAAAGCTACATCAGGTGGTTTGAAGAGGAACATCAAAGCCAACTTTACATGTGAGGCTATATACTCGCAGGATTACAGAAAACCGAATGGATCTTGATCAAAAGAAATCTAAAGATGGGTCTTGATATAACTTGGAACCCATTTAATTTAGAGAGATATCCGACCGAGGACCAGGACTGAGGATCCAGCTGTATTCAGCAGCAAATCCAGCAAATAACCACAACAACAGACGTATTGTTTCGTTGTGAAGATATCTGATGGTAAGTCTAAGGTTTTTCTCATCTATTATGATTTTAGTGTGAGTGCAAAGGCCTTGATGATGTTGTCGCTGTCCAGGTACCTTGATTACTCAGCATGTTTTGCCAACAGTGCCAGGTAAGAATTCCTGTGTGCAAAATTATATCTATCTATTGATCTATCGATCTATCTATCAATCTATCAATCTATCAATCTATCAATCTATCAATCTATCTATCGATCTATCTATCGATCTATCAATAGATAGAATTTTGAGAACGATCCAGATACAGTATGGATAGAAAAAATAATTGTCCAATCACTGTTTCATCATTGTGGTTAGATCAGACTTTCAGACTTTTGTCTGTCAGATATAAGGCTTGGGGTGAACCCAACCTGAATGCAGACTCAAAAAGCAGCATTTCTCATCAGCTCTAACAACAAAAAGCATGGATGGATGGATGGATGGATAGATAGATTATGATAAATAGATAGATTGATGATATTAGATATCATTTTTTTATTATAATTAAACCTCATTCATTTTACCTTTTTAAGATTAACTTTTTATTGTAATTATGTTTTACACTTTTTATACTGCAAACACGAAATTCAATTTTTTCCCCTGTAATGCTGCCTGTAAAAGGCCAAATCCGTTCATGTAATGGCTTCTACATGTCATTTATATGAGTTCACACAAACAGTATATTAGTTCCTGTCAAATTTTGGAAGCCATTGCGGCCCGCGGAGTCAAAACGTTCCACCCCCGATATACATAGATAGATAGAACTTTGAGAATGATCCAGATACAGTATGGATAGAAAGAATAATTTCCAATCACTGCTTTATCATTGTTGTTAGATCAGACTTTCAGACTTTTGTCTGACAGAAATCAGGCTTGGGGTGAACCCAACCTGAATGCAGACTCAAAAAGCAGCATTTCTCATCAGCTCGAACAACAAAATAAAGCATGGACGGATGGATGTAGATAGATAGATTGGTCGGTCGGTCGGTAGATAGGTAGGTAGGTAGGTAGATAGATATCTACCTACCTACCTACCGGTGGATGGATGGATGTAGATAGATAGATAGATACATAGAAAGATAGATTGGTCGGTCGGTCGGTCGGTAGGTAGGTAGGTAGGTAGGTAGGTAATTAGATATCTACCTGGATGGATGGATGGATGGATAGATAGATAGATAAATAGATACTGGTCGGTCGGTCGGTAGGTAGATAGATAGGTAGGTAGGTAGGTAGATATCTACCTACCTACCTACCGGTGGATGGATGGATGGATGTAGATAGATAGACAGATAGGTCGGTCGGTAGGTAGGATGGATGGATGGATAGATAGATAGATTATATCAGATATCATTTTTTATTATAATTAAACCTCATTCATTTTACCTTTTTAAGATTAGCTTTTTATTGTAATTATGTTTTACACTTTTTATACTGCAAACACAATGAAATTCAATTTTTTCCCCTGTAATGCTGCCTGTAAAAGGCCAAATCCGTTCATGTAATGGCTTCTACATGTCATTTATATGATTTCACACAAACAGTATATTAGTTCCTGTCAAATTTTAGAAGCCATTGCGGCCCGCGGAGTCAAAACGTTCCACCCCCGATATACATAGATAGATAGAACTTTGAGAATGATCCAGATACAGTATGGATAGAAAGAATAATTTCCAATCACCGCTTTATCATTGTTGTTAGATCAGACTTTCAGACTTTTGTCTGACAGAAATCAGGCTTGGGGTGAACCCAACCTGAATGCAGACTCAAAAAGCAGCATTTCTCATCAGCTCGAACAACAAAATAAAGCATGGACGGATGGATGTAGATAGATAGATTGGTCGGTCGGTCGGTAGATAGGTAGGTAGGTAGATAGATATCTACCTACCTACCTACCGGTGGATGGATGGATGTAGATAGATAGATAGATACATAGAAAGATAGATTGGTCGGTCGGTCGGTCGGTCGGTAGGTAGGTAGGTAATTAGATAT
>NC_090897.1:11865726-11941219 GCF_040956055.1 Brachionichthys hirsutus | reverse complement strand
ATGCGTCTTCCAGTGTTGTTGTTGTTGTGCAGCAACAGCAGCAGCAGCAGCAGCAAACATTCACTGAGGCTGCAGAAATGCCGTCCGGTCTCGGTGTTCGCTGGAGATCATCCTGTCCTTTGCACTCACTTGCTCTGGATTCAGTCGGTGCTTATCAGAACAGTTTTACACATCAATCTGTTTTTGCATATACAGAAACACACATGTCAATAAGTAAGAAAATATTTTTGGGGAAAGGGGATGCAATGCATTGTCTGCTCCTTTAACATGCACTTCTCTTTTATATATATATATATATATATGGTGGTAAATGCAAAATGAGATTTTATATATATATATATATGTGTATGTATAAAACCTCATTTTGCATTTACCACCATACATCAATCTTACATCCTCCTGTCAGCAGGTGTTGGTCGGTCCTCCAGTTCTGGCCCAGTGTCCTCTGTTCCTGTTTTTAGTCCATCTTTTTCTACCTCTGTGTGTTGACAGGACCACCTGGTGCTGCTGCTGCTGTTTGCCAGATTTTGGATTATCCTGCCTAACAATGGGCCAAAAGACTGTTTGGAACAGTTCCACCCCAGAGCTGCCAGGGACCGCTCTGCCTCTTGCTCTTCGGAAGCAGCGGAACCTCCTCCCCATCGCACACACACATGGATGCACGGCCGCTCTGGGACGATGCTGCCCCTTACGCGCATTCAAACTGTTAATTAACATGTCCTTCCTTGTGTTTATGGCCATCCTGTGGCTCACAGGGGAGTCGCTGAAGTCTAGATTGGTGGACTCATGCAAACACACACAGCTGTAATCTCACACACAAGCATGACATTTGCACGCATAACAAGCTCAAAGTGGCGAAACGGATGCATTTCAATGATAGTAAAAGAAGAGGAATGCTCACAGTAAAAAATGTCTGAGAGGAGTCAAGGCTAGTCCAGGCAGCTATGTGTGTCCATCTTGTTGTGTGCATAAAGGTGAGCTCTTACAAAATGTTAAAAAAAAAAAAAAAGCACAGTTGGTGGAGTTCTTTCATCTCAAAGTCACCATTTAATGAAACAAGCCCTTTCTGCAGAATCTCTCTGTGCACAAGCTGCAGCCTGGAGCGGCACTCGCAGTATACGGCCTTCAGGCATCCAGGCAAACTGTATGATCTGAAGTAACGCCGCCAAGGCGGCGTCGATGCTCGTATCACACTGTACCTGTCAGAGTCATGACCCAACTGGAATAGAAAGAAACCCGTGAAACAGAACCAGCTTCTCATTGTCGAAACTACGAACCAGATCTGTCACTCAAACTGAAAATGGAGACCATGGAGAAGTAAGAGCAGAGAAGGAAAAGAGTGACACCTACATAGGCAAAAAAAAAAAGAAGTGAGCGATGGAAGGACAGACAGTAAGGGAGAATGGAAGGATATCTTAATATGAGAGAGGAGAGAGACACAAACATGAGCAGGTGATTTTTGACACCATCTGCAAGTCTTACTAAAGCTTTTCATGTTGATACGCAGAGATAAACTCATTCGGTGTGATTTCCTTTGCATGAAAATACAAGCCACATGGTGCACAACTAAAGAGACACTTTATATGCTGCCCTCACAGACAGAGCATATTTAAAAAAAAGAAAAATGAGCCATTCTCTCGTAAAATAGCCATTTTAAATGTATCATTCATTAAAAAAATAATAATAAGTGCAGCAGTTTCAATGGATTGAACTGGAGCTGGTTTCTGTCGGTGCTGATACTCTGTCCTCTCTGTGGCGAATGCAGTATCAAGAGGGAGCAGCTTGAGGCCAGATGCAACAAGAATACACTATTTCCCATTTGTTATGCACACATGGAACAGAAACTGCATGGATTAGAGGTTAATTATACGGAGAAAGTCGGAGAAAGTTGGGGGGGGGGGGGGGGGGGGAGGGAAAAAGCCTGGCAAACGGGAGAGTGTGGCAGGTAGAGTACATTTTCATTGCAGTTATTTTTGTGCTGTGCTGCAGATGGTGATGAATGACAGACGGGGCGCTCTCAGCTGGAGGAGGACAGCTAATGGAATTGTACCGCATCAGTCCTGAGACTCACAAGGAGAACACGCTATGTTGCTATTATTCTTTCTAAATGTCACACCTTGTTAGGGACACCCTACTTCGCGCAGTGCCGGGGAAAAAAAAACCCTTGACAAAGATTTGGATGTGTCGCCCGTGCTGCCTTATTGTGTTTTGATTTATGGTGAAATTATCCACTAAGAGGGAGGAGATGTCTGACATGCATCACGACTGCTGCCTTTCCCACGGAAAAAAATCTTTCTCAAAATGTCATTGTCGGGAGTTTTCATTTGGTGCAAGCTTTCTGCAGCAGATGGGTTTTGCTCTGCTCCGTGCTAATAACACATTTTGGAGGTGCGCACGGCCGGCAGGTGGAGGGAGGATCTGAGCCGTGTGTGTTGATTCAGTTTGAGGCGTAATTCAACAGCGATGATGTTCAGCTGAGCGTGAGACCATTGGAGATAAACGCACCATATATACGGCTTTCTCCTGGCTGCCTGCACCCTTCAGAATGACCACAATGCTTACTTCAGCGTGGTTTATAGTCGTATTGAGTCGTCCTTGTATTTTCTCAAGTTACTACTGGAATTATTAAGTGTTAAATCAAAGCATCAGGCAGAATGGATGAAGTCATCAGATACGCTAGTCCTGGTTATTCCCATGGGATTGCTCACTCACATCCTCTCCTCCCTCTTCATTCTACCTCAGAAGCGGAGGAATGATAGACACATCATTTCTCAGCAATGAGTATGCAAAGTGAGCTGAAGGACAGCGAAGGCACGACAGGAGAAAATCAAGGCAAATGCATCCATTTATCACACATGCGACGCTAGTCTCGGCGTGTTTCGCCGTCTGTCTTCTTGTTTCTCATTCTCACACTGCGCTGCGGTGAATTCTTCTCTCCAGTTTGCAGCACTAACTTCTTTAGAGGATATTATCGTCCCTTGGCACTAACAGAAGCCCATTACTCCATCGACAAAGCGCAGGTATAGGTTTACTTTTCCACGCGCGTGGTAATGTAACCAGAACCTTTACGGCGGAGGTAATTCCTCTAACAGCATCATTTCTTGTTTGCCGGAATGTGAGCTCAAGATGCTGAAATTGGATCAATGTCAAGATGAAGAGTTGCCCTGTCACGCTGGAATAATTGTTGCTTTAACCGAAGACACTTTACATTTATAATCCAGACAGATATTCAGTGATTCTGCCAAATCCTGCAGCAGGTGGAAACTACATTGAAGTAAATGTTTGGACCAATTAAATACTGGAGGGATCAGTATTACTTTATAAAACAAAAAGAGTCAATAAACGATGACGGCAGGTTTACGCACTGATTAAAATGCCTTGGACATGTCTGCATACAGATATGAGAGTTTGCAAATGGTTTTTATTTTTATTTTAACCTGTCGTTAATTTCAGCATGTCCAGAAACTCTATTCAACGTGTATTATCATGTAACCTTTATTGTGCTAACGCGCTCCTGACTCATCACTGCTGCTGACGCCTTATCGCTTGACATACAGATGTATTCCACTCCGACGTGGAGTGTCCACTGAATGACCTTGACATCCTTCAGCCCATCCATCACAGTCAGAGTTAGAGGTCTTCTGGGGAGCCCATTTGGTTCCTGTTGCAGCGCTTCGCCAAGCAGGTCGGCCATATGGTCATGGGTCCGTACAGCAACACTCCAGCGCTCGGGAGCTTTATGAGCATAAACAGCAGTGAGAGCAATTCCTTTTCAGGGGCTACTAAAATCTCTCTAGTCTGCCATATACCGGTACTCCGTGTCTTAATGCATCCTTGTCCCTCTAAAATGTTAATTTTCTTTTCCCTCCAGAAAATGTCCTGAATGGAGACCTTGACATTGGCTGTGGCAGCATCTGCTGGTGAGGCCAAGCCGAGTGCCTCCTGTTTGCCTCTACTGTCTCCAACATCCAGCTCATATTCTTCCTGTTAATCAACCTGCTGACGCCTCCTGACTGTACATTTTGAGAGAAGGTGGAAGAAAGATGTGCAGCAGGTGGGCAACTGGCAACATAAGCTCTGTAGCTTTGATGAATTACATCTCATTTTTCGGACCCCTACCTGTCTGCCTGTGCAGAATATATCCTTGCATTCTGCAACACTTGGAGATTGTTAGGTGTAACTATTGGTATATGATGCATATCTATTTGGGACTGTCGTACAGCGGACACTTTGGGAAAGCTAGAAACTGTAGCAAATGTCTCAACTTACAGCTAAAAACCATGAGTAGTATTTTATTCAAGTCACATGCGACCAAACATAATGGAAGTAGCATGGCAGTCAGGGTCCTGAAGGGGAGGAAGGTGCAACGCTTCCCGCTGATACACGACGTGGGGTTGGAGATACAGATGGCGAAACTGGCTGTGGGTGGCTTCAGGTTGCCAAACTGGAGCGGGGGGGGGGGGGTATTAAACGTGTTGCAGTCCGAGCGTTAGCCCTTTTTAGCACGGGGAGTTCCCGATAATCCTTTGTCAGGAGCTCATTGGCAATTCTGATCTTTGCAGTTTGTATTAAGACCAAAGCACTTCTGTTCACCGCAATGAAAATGAATTCCTGTAGGTAACAGCGTCTGTGTTGCATTCAGCGTGTTGTTCATTCGGATAAGAAGCTATAAATGGGAGCTCTCACAGCGTATGTTCACGTTCGGCTCCGCTGCTCCCTCTGCCACCAGGGGCGACACGCGCATCTCTCACTCCCTTGCAGGAACACTTGATATATATATGGCTGCACCCTGCCTGCCAGCGGGAATGAAAATGGGAATGCAAGAGATGGAGGGGGGGGGGGGGGGGGGGCAGAAGTAGGGGAGACCACAGAGAGATAAAAATAAGAACAGGATCAGAGATAACGACTCGGAAGATAAAACAAAGCAAAGAAAAGTTTTGACTGGAGATGGGGGAACATTAAGTCAGAATGGGGAGAGAATGGGGGGGGGGGGGGGGTGTAGGATCAGGCAGACGGATGGGAGAAGTTTCCAGCCCTCCACACATCAGAGAGCTTGGCTGTTCAGATGTTTGGTTGGCGGTAAAGGCAGACAGACAGATTGCAGCCAATGATATGTGTTCGGAATCATCTCGGAGATGGGCTAATGACAGGAGGGGAGAAGCAGGCAGATGGCTCCCGTCAGGGAAATATGCTTCCATTATCATCCCAGTGGTCTCACATAAAATGTGTGAACATTTGGGATTGAACGGAATAAGTAATGGTTAGCACGATGGAACAAAGTGATTAGGCAAGGTTGGAACGCCGAAGATTTCTTTTTGCGTGGGCAAAAGGTAAGGAATTACTACTTGGGAATATTTGTAAAATGTTTTACCTCAGTATTAACGTCACATAGGAAGTAACTAGTTATGCATTAAGACAGAACAACATTAAGCAGTGATGTAAAACATTGAGACAAGTTGAAGTTGTTTTCTAGTCTCCTGGCTTTGATCCTCCCTGTTCTCATGGCGCAGAATAAAGGATGATGGTAGTCTGAAGTGGATAAAATGTAATTAAACGGAATGGTACAATCAAACAGCATAAGCCCTTCACCAAGACACTGGCATTCTTATCCCGTGGAAAGCCAAAGAGCATTTTTGGCCTGTCGTCATTTACATTTCAAAGAAAACCTTCAGAACATGCTGAGTTTCTTTAATATGATTTTATTCCTCAACCTAATCAAAACTGAGACTGAGACTCGGTCAAGCAAAGCTGCCAGTCTTACTTCACCCTTCTTACCTGTTGGGCTCTGATCACAAACAGCATGACTCTGGAGTCTTGCTTTAGCATCTCTCCACCTCGCCGATCAATACCTGCCGTCATCGGATGAAGGGATACAACTGGCAGCTCCTGTCAACCGTTAGTATTTGAGTAAGTATCATCGACTGAGTAGCATCTAAGCGGACCGAGATGGACTGTCCTGTTTCCAGCTCCTGTCATCTGCTCTCACAGCGCTGGCTGTCCACGGCTGCGTTGCTCAGCTCTCCGGATGAGAGGGGCTTCAGATCATCTCACAATACGGAAAGGAAAGAGAGACACCGATGACAGATTGAGTGTGGCATTCTCCTCCGGGAAGATCCTATCATAGAGTCTTCATACAATGACAACACTGCAACTCAATCTGTTTATGTAACACAATCACGTCACACAAGGTATGTCAGAGCCGTCTTTATTTCGGTCTGTGTGGAGAAATTATTCAAAATGAGAAATGTAAATAAACAAAACATTTGTTTTCTTCTTGATGAGTCCTTGGTTTAGTTTGTTACTGTGGCTAGTTAGCATTATCCTCGACAGCAATCACTTTTGCAAGCCCTAGGTTATCAAATCTAATTCTAAAATCTAAATATGTATTATTTTGTCATTATACATGCAAATACACACAGTACAAACACACACACGCACAGACACACACAACGAAATGGCATTGTGGGGTCAGTTTAGCAGAAGCAAACATTGAACACAAAAGGATGGAGGTCTGGCAGCCAGGGAGACGGGATAACAATCCACTCTGTGAAATAAGCACAGTTTTGTGCTCAAATAGGCAGGACACAGCAAAAATAATCACAGTTCATCGCTGCATTATTTCCTACATCCTGTTATGTGCGTTTTCATTTCCCTGGCCGGTAACTTCATATTGGTCTGGCGATGCCAGGATGAGTTACTTCATAGTACAAAGTAAAGGTGATGAGAGCCATCCCCTCCTCTCACATCATCTAATTCTTCCAGTCTCTTCCTCGTCTTTTCTTTCACGCTCTCCTGGAAACGTGAAGCCTTTCTGGACAAAGATAAGACGACTGCAGAGTATGACACAACGTAAGACGAGACGGCGGTAAATCTACATTCATTAGATTTAACATGATCTTGTGAGTCATTCCTAGTCTTACTATGTCCTGCCGGTTATGGGGGCGGATGACTCTGACTGTGTCAGACAACTGCTCCTGGCTCATGCGTGTAGCCGATGCCATTGGACCACAATGAGGGGAAGTACTTTCTAATGCAATCGGGAAATGGTCTTTAGTTTGGCATCATCATCATCATTATGGGACTTAAATAGGCCAGCCAGTGACTTCAGGAGGGGGGAAGAGGATCTTGTTTATTGGGGGGGGGCAGGGAATCTCTGTTTATTAATGTCCATGGTGTGTGATTGCTCATCATTTAAATGTTAATTTGTCAATTAAACCTTTATCAAGCTGATAATTAGACACATTTCAGATTATCTTATGCTTTTAGGACATAAGTCTCCACTGAGATGACATCAGACCATGACAGACAAGAGATTCTATACCTCCATTTATATGCAACTGTCGTCATGTATCCATACAAGCTATTCCCTTCTGGAAAAACACAGCCTGGGAAATGCTACACTCTCCAAAACAAAGGTGCTGAGGGAGCCAACATAAATTTCACTCCTCACACAATCATGGCTTTATTTGACTCCTCCTGTTTAATAATGTTCACACTGTGGCTTGTATTGTGATTTTCTGGGAGGAATATGATTCTTTATGGCCTAAGCCATAATAGAGACAAAATATGGATTATATATAAATTTATCATATGACACACACCGAGTGTGTGGAAATGTGGACATAAATATGTATTTTCCTCAGCCATGGGGATAAACAGGTCTGTATATTTAGAGAAATGTGCTTATTATTATTCAGGGATGAGATTCATCTGAGTGTGCTTCACCCTGATAGAAAGCAGTGTTCTTTGATGGGCAGAGTCAGGATCAAAGAATCATTGTTTAAAGTGTGTGACGATGAAACAAATCCCTGTAAGTCACTGGTTACCAATTACACATTGTTTTGTTTTTTCAACACTACCTGTAAAAGGAGCAAAGATCATGGAATGAAAAGGAGAGCAGGAGAGAGGAGCAGCCATTTAAATCACCGTCTATCTATCTATCTATGACCTTGCAATTTATTTCCAAGGACAGTCTCATTGATCCACCAGTGGAGGTGCTCAGTCTGCAGGTATATCCTGGATTATTCAGAAAGGAATGGGGAAGTGTGTGTGCGTGCGTGTGTGTGTGTGCGTGTGTGTGTGTGTGTGTGTGTGTGTGTCTTTGCATCCATTACGGAGCAAACATCACGGCAGAGAACTTAATGCATTCATGACACAAGCATGCACAGTTGTGAAACATGGATCAAATGCAGCAGAAATGATCTCCTAAATCTCCACACAAGTCTGATACTGCAGTTTGTGCTTTTTGACGCCATTGTTGCCGTCGGGGTAATAAAAGCCCCTATTTGTTCGAGAAATGGGACATTTCCTCATGTAATATGCAGCAGAGCAGAATACAGGGCGGCAGCACGAAGTCTGCCGTAGAATAAACAGAGCTCTAAGCATTGATTACACAATATTTCTACCAATGATCCAGGAGGCCAAACAGCTACAGAGCCGCATTTTGCCTCTCACATGAGTTTTACATCTTATAGATATAGAACATGGTGTGGTATTGAGTTCCATTTTGCCCCACCTGCAAAGCGGTGCCTTGGGGCAAACTCTTTGAACTATATAAATGTGACAGTGCGAGCCATCACCTAGGCTCAGATCTGCCTCAATGATTTTAGCTGTAGGTGAGAAATCCCAGCCTTTGATTTAGAAAAGGGGCACACAGGTACAGATTTCCCAGAGGAGGGCAAGTTCACAGATATATTTCCACAGAGGTAAATGCCTGCTCATTTCGAATTATGGTTTAACGAGACGGATTGAGGTCACAGCCAGAGAGCGGGGCTGCAAGATCCAGCCATTGGACACATTTGTGGGAACGTCAGTGGTGAGAAACGGGAACGAGGCGCGGCAAGAGCATTGGAAGTCCGAGCACGCCACCCGAAGTGAGGGGGGGCTGATTTTCTCTCTGCTCCGTCTCTCGGACACACATTCACGGAGCGTTCGGAAGCACAGGGCTGAAGTGGTGCCAGCCATTCACGAGGGCCCTCGGAGCTGTGCGTGGAGAATTAGCCTAGCAACCACAGAGAGAAAGTGAAGCAGCCAGCCCCTTTCGCTCAGGTCAACTTTAAGACTGTGTTTCACGAGAATATTGTCCTCTGAGATAACTCCTCCAGCACAATGCGTCATTTCAGAGGGGCTTGGCAAGAGAGTGTTCAAGTCAGTATAACAAGTCAATGATATGGAGAAGGAGGAGGTGACAGCCTAGTTGGGAGTGACATCTCAGAGACAAGCTGAGAGAGGTGTAACTGCCACACTGACTGAAAGGCTGGTTGTTGTCTAGACCTCCTTTTCCTTTATTCTTTTCCTTTTTTTTTTAGCTTTGTCTTTTAATCGCGATGTCCTGTAGACAGGGAAGAAAAAAACAGTCTGGGATTCCAATCCCCCATTTAAACATCTTTATTTTTGTTTCTGTTTTTACCTGGAAACAATCTATTTGTTTCTTTTCACGGATGTAATCCCTGAGGTGGCGTTCTGATTGAGAAAGGCATAAAAGGCGACGCACTTACAAGTTGAAAGGATTTGCAAAGTGTATGTGTGCAGGCATATGCAACAAACAAAAACAAATAAATATAGCTGTGTCCACAGACACGAGCCGGGTGAAAGAGCCAGGCATTTACAGCCCAGTGTTTTTTTTTCCATGATATGAAATCTATCAGTATGTTACACACAGACACACACGCCAATTTGAGATCTAACATCATATCTTCTTTCTTGAAAGGTTCTTCTGCTGTACAAAAGTACTGCTTTGTCTATGCAAAGCTGAACCAATTTTCTGGCAGTCTCATAATCCATACAGACATTCTCTGATTTACTAGCTGCATGGAAAGCACCTGCTGGATGTCACTTCAGATCCCCCTTCACTGTATTTTGTACATTGGGCCAGATGTAATGGAAATATAGCAGAAACAAAAGTGCTTTGAAGAAGAAACATGAATCTTTATAAAAAGGTCAATGTTCAGTCCTCCAGGATAGGATGTTTGTGTTTTTGTGCACAAGCTATTGTGCATATCAGAGAGTGTAGATGAAACATGTGGGCACAGGGGGGGGGGGGGGGGGTGGTTGCACACACAAAGGATGTTCTTCTCCCAGATCTTGTGTATTTTTAAGGGCTGCAGCTATTATCATCATTTTGCGACAGCCCCAAAGCTAATGTGATTCTGAGCAGAGAATAAGGCTGTGTTTTCTGACAGATTGGTCAGTGGCACAAAGCAGCCAGCAGTGCACAAAGGACTAATGCTATGTCTGTGCCAGATAGTCTACAAGGGCTGCTTAGCAAGGGATTGCAGTTGCAGGCTCAGGCCAGGCCGGGAGATGAGCAAACAGCAGATAATCATTCACCTGTTAATATCTCAATGGCTCACAGGGTGTCTTCATCCTCCTTCCATTTCCAGGCTGCCTTTCATCACCCATCTCCCCAACCGTCTGTGCGTAAATGTGTGTGTGTGTGTGTTAGTGTGTGATAATAAATCTCTGTAAGAGTTACTACCTGGAGTAAAACAATTTTATCCATCAGAGAGCAGAAACAATCCTGACTGCTGTGCACGACCATGAATGTGAACACACACTAATGCAAATAGAGAGGCCATGATAGATGCCTCACACAAAGCACAAAATCATTTGAAAGACAGCCGGTGTAATTAATGTAGACAAAAGCACTGATATTTTCAGACTGAGCATATATCAGCGCAGCAGAGTGGGAAGCCATTCATCATGTCTAAATGCTCCACCTACTATGTCAGGCTTTTACATTATGGTGCCACAAATACTTACCACAGAAGTAATAGATGAGATATTTTTAATTGCACTCCAACCAACAGCAGGAGAAGCACAGGTTCTGCAAAGGTCTCACATTTGCATCGTTTAGAAAAAGGTGTGAGGGGCAAATTAACTTTAATGCTGAAAGCTGCGAGAGAAATCACCGCTTTGCTTCAGAAAGCTGAGAACTATAGTAAGCACTATTTTAGAGCCACCTCAGAACCACTTGTTTATACACTGTTGGGTAAATTCATCTGCGTAATTGTTTTGACGTCATTGTGTTATTAACCGAGCAGACAATAAAATAAATTAGGCATAATTACAGAGGTATTGTATAATAACAGCATTAACTGGATGAAAAGTAGCGGTAGCAGCGCAGGCTGTGTTTTACACATATTGTAGCTGATCCAAGGTATCGCACATGTAGTTTCTATCTATGAGGTGGAAGGGTTGTTGGTGACAGGATCATGACCAAGAGGCTTGTTGTTTGAGTTCTCTTCAACAAAACTTATGTGATTGAAAATCTGATGTTTTAAGTGAAACACCAAGTCTCAGGGTGGTGAGGAAGGATCCAAAAGCCCGACAGTAGGGGCAAGTCCAAGTCAAATTGGTAGACCATAGTAATTAATCCAGACAGGCAAACAAAACTGACAGGCATAAATATATAATCCAAAAGTCAAAAAGCTGACGACTGCACCGAGTATAAGTAATGTGGAGCTTGATAGCAAGCTGAGCGGCAGGTGACGGGAATAAGCCTTATTATGTGCAGAGAGGATCTCTAAAGCCTAAACATTTGGGTCTGGCCTTTCCCAGGTGACGTTGGCACCTACGGATGAGAGGGAACGCTGCCCTCGCATTAGTGGTGGTTGGAACCTGCAAGGGACAAAGGCGAGAGTCTGGTGGCTGAATTGGGCAAGGCGTTTTGGAGCATATTGGGCTGCACACTCAAACATATTACTGCAGTGCTACACCTGCTTCCAAATGTCGAGGTACTCCATTCACCTGTTTTGGCGTTGGTACCGAACAGGCATCACAGATCCATCACAGAGTTGGTCCAACAGACTGCAGGGTGAAATAAAGAAAAGTCACACAAGTATAGTTTATGTACTTGGCTCTTGGGTTTGCCTTTTGTTGGTTATCATTTGGCAACCTCTGTGGAGTGTTGACTTATACGATGCCTCATGACTTGACTTGGGGTTGCATTAAAGGAATTGCTTCCTCCAACTACATTTTGGTCCCATATGGAAGAAATGAACATTTCTATCTATCTATATTTACTTAATTAGTATAAAACATACACAACAAAACATACATGCACTTTATTCTAACCTTCCAATTCTGTTGGTGTAACTCCAATTGTTGTTTTCTGTTTTTTTTTCAGCAGGAAAAGTTACAGGAGTTGCAAAAACAGGTAGAGAAACGAACTTAAATGGCTGAGTAAAAGATGAAAGGACATAAAAAAAAGCTTGAAGAAGGGATAGAAAACGGGGGGGGGGAAAGGATGACTGGAAGACTGCAGTATAAGGAATGATTAAAACGCAGGTCAGGTGAAGAGACGTGAAGAGAGTGAAGTGAGACAGAGATGGAAAGTTTAGAGGGGAGAGCCTGGAGCGCAGCATGGAGAGAATGCTTTGAGCGAGGGATGAAGAGGGTGTATTAGAGAGGTAGATTAGTGCAGCAGCAAAAAGGAGATTGTTGACAGCGTCTTTCATCAAAGAATAGAGTGCGGTGGCGGGGAAAAGGTTCGCTCCCACGCAGGTCCTGCCCCGTGTTATTAAAGAGCAGGTCTAAGCAGATCGCTGGGCTAAATGAAGCCATTTGGTTGGACGGTGCACAGCCTGATTGCGTCCTAATGAAGACAAAGCTGTGTGTCACATGCCAACCTGCAACTATTAACTTTATTCTCACATGCACACCAACACTCCGACTCAGACAAGGTCACATCAGCAATTCAGAAACGGCACATTTGCCATCGTGTCCCCGCCCAGACGCAGATGGCGTTTGTATCGAATTATTTCAATCCGAATCGCGGGTGTTATCTGAATTCATCTGACAAAGCCTCATATTTGCTTCTTAAGCAGACAAGGTCATGTGGAGAGGGAGACTGTGGTGCATCTCAGTATTTCAATGTCCTTCTTATGCACAACCCCGCACCTCATTCCCTCCCACACACACACATGCAGACAGTAAGCTGGTGCTGTTTGAGAAAGGTCTGTTGGGTTTCTCCGGTCATGTTGACTCAACGCTGTGTGAAACCCAGAACAAACATTTGCTCGCCGTGGCTTCAGGTCCTCGGCACACCTGCTGCCTTTGAACCCCCTTGGCCATCAGCACTCCAGCAATCGGCACGTTTATTAGACTTCTGTTCATCATGCTCAGCATCTGGACGGTGCAAAAGAAACATTGAGCAAAGGAGATGTGGAATAGATTCATCAGTGACAACACAAAATAATTGCATTGCATTGTTTTATAATGTGTTTCTGTCCTTTAATCATCTGTGAGTAAAAATGTATTTAATTATCAACCCTGTTTTGGGGTTGATAATGACCTAAACCTGTCATAACAGTGAAGTAGAAACATGGGGAAAGTGATTTGTTTCATAATATGGGACCTCAACTTAATCAATCATATTTTAATTGATTCATCTGTCAATACATCAGTTCTCAGATAGATGCATTGGTCCAAGTCACATTAATTATAATTCATAATTCACATAAAGATTTATATATATTGGTGAGAGAAGCACAATGCAATGTCAGACCCTGTTTCCAGGATGGATGGGTGGGTGGATGGGTGGATGGATGGATGGATGGATGGATGGGTGGATGGGTGGATGGGTGGATGCATGAATGGATGCATGGGTGGATGGATGGATGGATGGATGGATGGATGGATGGGTGGATGCATGAATGGATGCATGGGTGGATGGATGCATGGATGGGTGGATGCATGGATCTATTTTTACAGTATGATTATAAACATAAATCACCTTCTTTATTCTTCAGAGTGTTCTCTTTTTTATATAAATCCAACCTGATGAGCTGACAGAATCACTAAAGGGGTTGTGTTCAACATAATCCATATCATGCATTAATTATACATCCCATCGTGCTCCTGATTCCACTGAGCTATAGATTTCCAATTAAAAGTCAAAGTAATCACTTTGAGATTTCATTCTTTCTGGTCTGGTATGATCGATGTGCATACGCAGGTTGACCGTTTCTATCAAAAGTCTCTCGTGGCGTCTGATAAAATGCTATGCAGCGCACCCACCAAGGTGCACATCATTTATGTTACCAAACAACAAATTAAAAACAATAATGAGATAATATTATGCCCATTGCTTCTGCTACCACTCCATCTGAGAAAAAAACCACGTGTTTGTGTGTGTGTGATGTGTGTGTGATATCCTTAACCCTGGGACTAACCTGAGTGAAACAGCATCAGCTGACCTGTTTGTCCTCAAGACACCTCAAAGCAGAAGTTAAGACAGAGGGACTCAGGAGAGCTGACCTCACACAGACCTCACGCCGACAAAGCAGATTTATTTTCCACTGTCAGACAGGCAGACTAAACAGGCAGAGGGCTGTAATGCAAGCATATCTTTGGTGTTAACTGTTCTCTTGTGATATTTCAGACTTATTTTTATTTCCTGATATGAATTAAAAAAAAGGACACTTTGGTCATACTGCACGTTGAGACAAACAGCCCGGGTCTCGATGCTCTTGCTCCTGGATGTACTGGGTTATTGTCAATGGCTGCATCAACAGAGCAGGATCATTGGTGCCGATTTGATTAGGAATAGAAGGGTTTTTAATTTCGTCTTGTGTTTATGTTTGCATTATTGTTAACTTTGGGGTGTTGCAGTCCAAAACGCTGAATATTTTTGTAATTGTAAGAGGAATATATATATTTTTTATCTATTGGTTACCGTACTTTTAGTCGTGTTTCCATTTCCGAATTTATAAATGAGGAATTTTAGTTTCCTGCTCAGTGATGCACATTTTGAAGTTGACCTCTGAAAATAAACACGGTGAAAACAATTTAGCTTGCTTGTGTGTGTAAAAACACAGGGAAACCAATCAGCAGATTAAAACATAAAGATTAGAATCATCAGCTGCGGACCGAACAGTGCATCTAAAAACAAATAGTTTTACGGTGGGTTTCACATAGATACCCCCCCCCCCCCGCCCTACACGACTGTGTCCAATCCATAAACAGCGGTCATTAATCAACCGAGATATTGAGGAACTAATTTTGAAGCTCCAGTGACTGTAATGTTAATGACAATTTCAAAGTGATCCAGAATCCAGGATCTCTTCTGGATCATCACCAAAATGTAATAAACTGTTCCTGGTAACATTTCCTGAACATTTCATCAAGATCCATCCAGAACATTTTGCGTTATCTTGCTAACGGATTGACGGACAAAAGCCGGCGATAACATGATGATGAATATATTTATTAGATAGAATGTTGGAGTACAAGTACAGTCAAACAGTAGTATGTATTACAGTACAAGTACACTCAAATATCCTGTCTAAGAGGAGCATTTCAAAATAGCCCTTGCGGTCTTGTTTCCGTTGAAAGTCCTTCGTACATAAATCATCGACATTTAACAATACAAATAAAACTAAAAATAAAACCAATATTAAATGACTCAATTGATGCAAATAAGCTCTGCCTCGCCTCGGTGGAGGTAATAAACTGGCAACAAACAGCAGGAGTCATTAAATCAAATAACTGGGAAAACAAAGACATGAAAAACAGGTGAGGAAGGGAAGAGCAGACAATTGGAGACAATAACACCAAGAAAGACACGTCAACAGAATCACACACTGGACAGCCAAGTTAAAGAAATAGACACAAAGAGGACACAATGATAAAGTAACGAGAGAGAGAGAGAGAGAGAGAGACCTGAAAGAGAAGACTAAAACAGACACAGTGGTGAAAACAGAGAAGTAAAGCTGACAGGAAGTGAAAATCAATGCATGCATATAAAGAGAAAAAGGCAACACCGAACCATAACAATAAGTTTTCTCTCGCTAGAGACCGCTGTTGTTCAGAGACGCATTCATAGAAAGCGACAGAGTTGTCTCATCATCTGGACCGACGTACAATATCTCAAACGCCCCCCCCCCCCCCCCCCCCCCCTCTGTCAGCTCGATGCCACCGAATATTTACGTAAAGACACTTTGATGATGGATGTGCAACAGTCATTAAGGCTCACAGAGCTACGGATGAAGGGAAAGAATGGCTGAGCATGAAATGATATTGAGATGGCAAGATCTTGATTTGTTTTTGGAGCCGACACTATGGACAAACACAACAAATGCCATTTGCTATTTTCAGTCCTTTAGCACTCCTTCTCTAGACTGTGTCTGCACATTTATGGGCTTACATCAAACACTAATTTGGTTATTCTTCTCCTGTGGCATTTCCTCAGTTCCATAGAGACATACTGTAACTGCCAGAACTAGGGAGACCCCTCCATGCTGCTGACCCATTAATCTTCAATCTGCTGTCCTAACCTCTGTCTTCTCATTGTCTCCCTCAATTCAAAGTGATGCAGCTCTTGTTGCTGACAAGTACCTGCATGGACTTGGTGAAATTCAGTGGGTTTCTCTACCTGAGGGTGAAAGTGTACTCTCACCAACTGTTCCTGAGCGTCAGTGTTCCGCCTGACTGAACTGGATTGTGTGTGAGTTCAGTGTGTGACTCCCTAATTGTGAATTTATTGTCACACTTCAGCATATACCGTATGCCCTGGTCCATAAGCAGCATGTGGAAGATACTTTTAGAGTCTGCAGCCGTGGCTGAAGGGTTTCAAACTAACAATATCTGCTTTCTGGCAGCTGGCTGGGCTCTGGAGAGCTTTCTCAGTCCAACTCCTCTCTTTTCTCTGGACGGAAGGATTGGGAAATGAAAGGATGTGTAGCTGAGAGGGCGGGGGGGGAAATAGAAAAAGCGGGAGGCGGTTCGGCTGCAGCAGATGGAGGAGCAGCAGGTGTCGTGTTGGGGAGGGATCGAGGTTCCCGTTGTCAGCGTTAAACTATGATGCACCTTGACAGCACGGGGAATGAATGTGTTGGGAGAATGCACACTCTCCCCATTAGTACATCTTCAACCCAAAGCCGCCTTCACTCCAGGCTCTCCTTGCTCGCGAGGGAAATAGGAAGAGTTGGGGAAGGCGCTTCCTTTTTGAAGGTGGCACAATCCTGTCTTGTGCAGGTGATGAATAGATGTGTGCCGTGATCGGCCATGAGTCACGGGGGGGTCATGGTTGTGCCGGCACCTTTCTCAATGCAACATCTATCATCTGATCACACTGGGGGGAGTTCAGTGACAGGTGAGAAATTGGATTTCGGTCACATTTTTTGGTATCATATTTTCAGAAACAACTTGGTTTGAACTTTAGTTCCTATTGTGTGACCTTGATGCAATCCAAACCCAACTCGTAAGCATTTACAATGAGCTTTGTTTTTTTAAAACTAATGCTACACATTGATGATGACATGTTCTTCAGATATTGGTGCCCACTTCAAGAAATTAAAAGCTGTGGTAAATACAAACAAAAATAAGCAGTAGGTGTCACAGCTGATATCAGCATCTCTCTCTGTGTGTGTGTGGGGGGGGTGTTTGGGGACATCTTTTATTTCTGTGGTAGCAACTGTGCTAAATTTGATAGTAATAAGATAATAATTCATCAGTCATAAATATTATATCTGCCTCCACGAGGTATCAAAAAGTTCTGTTATGATGTGATGCGACATCCTGTTTAGTTTCATTGAATCTCTGCCCTGTGTGTACAAAACCAGCTGGAATTCATACAAGGGCCTCAGAGCACATGCTTCACAATTACTTTAATAATTTCTTATGCATTTTCAGTGGCATAGCCACAGTTTTTACTTGTTTCTGAAAATGACTGCTTCCTTTTCACAAAGCAGTGAAAATGTTAGATCCTTGACTGCAAAATACTTGAGTCAAAACTTCACTGAGTCTCATTAAGCTTTTCTCTCATCTCTGGCAGTTCTGTGTGTGTAAAATGTAGCTGAAGCATTTCTTATTGCAGGGACGACTTGAATAGCAGCTGAGCTCAGTTTAAATAGATCCACTGATCAAAGATGTGTATTAAAGTCAAAATCAAGTCTGAATGAATGAACGAACAAATGTATGTATGAATGAATGAATGAATGAATGAATGAATGAATAGGCTCCAGCAGACCTGTGATCCGCAAGGCGGCTAAAAGGCTGAAGAAAAGAAGATTGGAATAACTAAAGATGAATGAATGCATTGTAAATGGCTACTTTTATTTGTTAGATTCTGACTTTTCTGGAGAAAAAAAATAATATTGAACTAATGAGCAGTATTTGGATGATGTGTTGTCATGGCAATCATCACTCTTCTCTCTTGCTTTTGCAATTTCCAGAGATATTTGCATGTTTTTATTCATATCTCGGACTAAAGTTATGATAATACTGAACCACAGCAAGCGAACCAAATGAATGTAGGATTTATTCAACATTCGCTGAGACTAGCCACCATTAATAAAATTACCATTCTAATTGATGAACGACTATCTTCCTGTAATGAAATTATAGGGTGAAAAGCTAAAGCGTTATTTCAGGAGAGGAGAATAAGGTGATTTTGGTAATACCCTTTTTTATCATAGAAGATAAAAGGCCAGCTCTAATTGGAGTGTTGATGAGGCCAGTACAATAGGTCTTCCCTCGAGAAGGGATTTCTGGGGGGGGGGGGTCTACCATTTAAAGATAGGCCTGCTATTTCACACAGCTTTTAATTGAAATCTCCTGGAAAAAAATAGTAAGGAAATCTTAATGGCCTACGCCTGAGCACTCAACCAATCACAGAGATAGTGGCCCACATCGACTTAGGTAATTATTTCCGAGTTTAACTCTTATGTGAGTTGAACGATTCTGTGTGTTCTTTACTAAATAGTTACTGATAAGTAGTGGAATATATCTGTGTCAGGTGGAATGTTTTTAATGAATGCTAATTTGTCTTAAAAATTGGGGTGATTTGATTGGAGGGTTTCCACAACAGAAAACAATAATGGCGCAGTTAGGCAAGATTTCCTCTGACAGCCTCTCTCCAAGACGGATGACAGTGATATATGTCTGGATGTAGAATTTAATCATGGGCTTTCTCCTGCAGAGGGGAGTACATTATAAAAGGGTATGAGGTTATTAATGCATCCAGGTTATTGGCTGAATGTCAGTAGCTGGTTGCCTTGACGATCACCATCAGGTATTCACAGCTGACGCTGAAGCCCACGGTGATGTAGAAGCTTTAAGGGACGGTGTCACTGACTGGCAGGTGATGAGGGGGTGGATGGGTGGTTTTTATGTAGTCAAAGCCTGCCTGACTCTACCATGTACTGTAATTCACACTGATTACATAAAGCAAGTTGGGCCATCTGTCAATCTAAATATGTCTCTCTTATTATAAGTTTACATTTAGCTGCATTCAGAGAAGTGAACTGCATGGGGCTCAAAATATCAAACTTGTATTTTTGTAAGGGAAAATTTGCTTTTTGAGCAGTACGGCATACTGTACTACAGGGAAATCTGTAAATATGGGACAATAAAAAAATAAAGCAGGGATTCTAAAAATTATTATAGATGCCCCACTCAATTTGAACAAAAAATATTATTGGATTGGATCAAAGAAAATCAACATAAAGTACATAGCAGAGAACTAAAATTGAAAATATGATTATTATTTTTTTATTCATTATTTATTTAGTTTTACTCTTCGTGATGCAGATGAGGCTCCGCCTCCCCTGCCTCTCCTGACCACATGTCCCTGACAACAAGGTGCATTTAATGTCATATCTCCTACTATTGTTGCTTTCATTTGAAAGACATTCCTACAAAATTGAGATAAAAATGAGAATGTTGAAATAGGACAGGAGGTGAAGGCTTACTGTTTCATATTTACCTCCGTGGCCTCATAACAGCTTGCATGAATGCAAGCACGGGACAAGAAGATGATGCAGAGGCTGCAGGATAATTATTATTCTGTTGTTGTTAGGTAACTCCCTCCAGCAAAAAGGTCTAAAATGCAATGCATCAAACTGAAGATATATCCTGAGGTTACACACAACATTCCAAAAGATTTAGTATGAAAGAAATTAATGTGTGCTTCTGCTGCTTAAATTAAACTCAGAATCATTTTGGGCTTTGTTAAATAAATATGTGATCAGTGAACGTTAAAGCAGAAAAATAAGAGTCAAATGTGGTATTCTAATTTAAATAGAAGAGGGATGCTTCACTTTCCATGGCCAGCATGCTTGGGAGCACTTAGATCTGTGAGAATTTTTCAACAATGAAACACTTAAGTCAAAGCTGACAGATGAAGAAACTCTATTCCAGCTCCTGCAAACTGGAAGCACAAACACTGACATTGATGTTGTAATTGTAATAGCATGCACCAGCAAGGGAGGCCACAGGTGTCTCATTAAGACACCTGTAACTGAGCCAAGCAGAGGTGAGTCAGGGCTGTCATGTGAAAAATGAGGGCTCAGTAACTCAGTTCAAACCAGTCATCACATACATAATAGTTAAATATTAAAAGGTGATATTTAAAGGCTATAACAAGTACAATACATTTCATTATTTACCACAATATATGTGCTATTTAGTTTTTTCTCAATTGATTTATTTTTTATCTTGCAGAGGAAGATGAAACTTCACATTTACAGTGTTATAGTGCTGTAAAAATATTGTGGGCCTCTGTGTCATGAAAGTTGTTGCAAATAAGGAACTAGTATCATTTGAGACATGCTATACCACACACTTAGTATATATATATATATATATACATATCACCATATAAACACACACACAGAATATTCACATGATGGAATACATATGAATACTGTACATTCATTGTGCTGCAAAAAAGGTTGACCTCATTGTTTTACAGTGTAAATGTTTACTTTACCAATAGTTACTTTGAATGAACTGACAGTTTAACCACTAATTCCTTACATTTTTCCACACACATCACAGATCCACACTGGATCTTTTACATGCTGCCTTGGTGGGTGACTCAGTGGATGTACAGTCCACATCAGTCAGCCCGTTGAACTGGATCATTATGGAGTTCTGTGTTGGGTTAGTGGTAGCTGGTGGCCATCTCCATTGAGCCTTTGTTTCTCCTCTCCTCTCCTCTCCTCATACATGTAGAGTTCCATCCCAGAGCAGCTGACGGGTGCTGCCAGGCAACAGTTAACACTTTAGTAATGTAGGCTTACTGCTAACTAACTAATCTGCAGCGACATCTTTCCCAACAATTTCTTCATCCGCACTTCATCAGTGTTCATCAGCCATTTTTCCTGGATCACAGTTGAACTGAGAATAAAGTCATTCAAACAGAATGAAGTCTGAACCGAATGGCCACAACACCTTTTTTTTTGTTTGAATCCAAAAGGTACGTACAGAGTTCTGTGTATATCGGAATGAGAGTACGAGGAATAAAATCGAACATATAATGTATATATTGCAGATGACATCAGGTGTATGTGTCTGTACCGGTATACGTGTGTGTGTGTGTGTGATGTGGGAATAGGAAGACAAGTGCAGAGAGGGAATTGTGTGCAGACAAACTATGCGTGTAGACAAAATATTGTGTTACATGGAAGCATCGAGGCTCGATGAGCAGGATGTGTTCAGAGGATTGCCGTAACATCCGTCATTCTGATTGCATTTGTTCAGAAACCACGTGACACCGTGCATTTACGATCCTAATGATGTGTGATGCCCCTTTATTGTTTCATAGTAAATGGAAGATGGCCACTGCTGAAGACATTTGTAAATGTTTTTTTTTCATCAATATCAATATATATAATATTCTTGTCAATAGGTTTTAATTTATTCATCTGTAATCATACTCACTTTGAAAAAGAAACGAGCAACTGAACCATCTTAATGTTGTGTGTGTGTACTGAACTATTCTTCCTTAGCTTAACTAGACACTGTCGGACTACACTCTTATCTACACTCTTTGACTCATCCTGTAATGCAGAAAGTAATTGTGTGACTGTTCATCATGCTAATGAAGCAAGAGAGCTACGTATGCAAACAGATGCAGAGGTCAAGCAATGACACCGCTGGTAGCCAAGTGACAAGGACAGGAGGGATGTTGATTGAGGTGATGGGCCTGCTTCTGTTCAAATTTGTACAACACACACACACACACACACACACACTTACTTCCAATCCATTGGAAGTACGTTAATGTGACTTTTATTTAAGATTGCTTGTTCTAAGATGCCAGCAGGCAGATGATACGTAATGGTTGATGGGTGATGTATGCCGTCACCTTGTGGTGTCCCTGCTGTGATGAAGGGGAGGCAGGAGGCAAAGAGGGTGAGAATGATCTCCATTGAGTTCCTAAAATGCAAAAGAGAGGGAGGGAAAAAAAACATGTCAGAGCTGGGAATTGCGAACAGACTGCACAGTGCATATGTGGTGGGGGTGCATGTTTTGAATGAGCGGTAGCTGTGAATGTCAGAGGAGAGACGTGTTGCTCCCTCACGCTACAGATAAATCTCATCTAGCAGGCAGACTGCCGGAGAAGGGCTGAGATACGGCGGTAGAAACACCACACATCTGCTGTTGCTTCTCTACGCTGGGGAATATTATCCTCCTGGAGCTACAAGGCTGTAATTAGAGTCATAAAACGTACTCCGAGTCCGTTAGCATGACCCCCCCCCGGTGATAGAGCTAGAGCTCTAATCAGCTTTATATGCCTCACTGTCTTACTGTTGCCAAATAATGAAGTGTAAGTTTGTTCCGGATAGAAAGCAACTCAAAGCGCGACAGGAAGGGTTGACATAAAACAATGCTGAGTCACTTGAAGATTAGCACAGTGATTTCCCTACTGTAACTGACTGCGTATTTCTTTTCAATAAAACGTTTGTCATCCAATCATACGAATGCACATTGAGTTACTCAATGCCAAGCTGGGGTTGGGCCACAGCGGACTGAAGAGTGAACATTTCCCTTATTATATGTAATTGTTTTATTATTTTGTATAAATTGTGCCGTACTCCGTCCAATATATACCAAAAACTGCATGAATGAAAAAGGAGGAAGACCGTGTCAGAGGTAGATGAAGGTGGATTCTGGCTGATGAGCATGAATAACAATAAAAAAGAGCATGATCAGAGACTGAGCCGTGGGGCCCGCAGAGGAATAGAGCGCCAACAGGTGGCTTGGTGAGAGATTGCAAGACTGGGCGGTGACATCATAGTTTTCCAAGGAGTAGCATCAGGGCTTTTACATAATGAAGGGAGGGTGGCATCAAACCATTACGCTCTGGATGCCGTTTTCAAAAGTGTGTTCTTGGTCCCCAAACAACAAAAATCCATCCATCCATCCATCCATCCATCCAGCCATCCACCCATCCATCCAATCATCCATCCATCCATCCATCCATCCATCCATCCATCCATCCATCCATCCATCCAGCCATCCAGCCATCCACCCATCCAGCCATCCAGCCATCCATCCATCCATCCATCCATCCATCCGTCCATCTGTCCATCCATCCATCCATCCATCCAGCCATCCAGCCATCCACCCATCCATCCATCTTCTTGTAGAAGAGACAAGCGCGGGTCTAGTTTAAAATCCCTACACACAGAATATTTGTTAATTTCCACCTTTACTCACAGCCTGGCACCGTTTTGTAATAGCGCTGCCCAGGGAAGACGGGGTGGCTTATCTTTAAGTGATGATTATCAATCTCAACTTTCCCAAAATGATGCACAGTAGGGCTTCAGTGATATTTCCTCACATTTCATAGAAATAGATTACTTCTGTGATAAGACAATTAACTTATCGTTTGCTAAATATATTAATCTTTATACGGAATATGGAAACGTTCCTCCTAGAGGGGAACCTGTATGCATAATTCACTGTTTATTCTTTATAAATGAATATTAACACGCTCGTGTGATTATACAGTTCAGCCAATGGCGAATTTTGCTTCATTTGTACCTAATTCATTTTAAGTTGACTTCATGTAGTTGACTTCAGTGACTCTAGGCAGACTAACAGGAACACTATTACATCTTAGAACTTTTAGGAAATTCCAGATGTGCACACCAAGTCTGGGGATTTTCTACTCCTGCATTTAGAGCATCCTGATGGGGAGTATTAGCACCCGATACAGGAACAGCCATGAACAGGAATGAAAGGCCTTGGATCGTTCAGATGTACAACAGGCGGTCTCTAGCAAGCAGGTTTACAGCAGGCACTGCGAGAACAAGGCTGGGGGGAATCATGAAATAATTTCCTTTACGACGGAGCTGCTCTACTCGCCCGGACTCTGCTCAGTCTTCCTTTTCCATTAGGTTGAAGTACCTGGTTTACAGTACTACGTTTACAGTAATCCCTCTGTTGCAATTCCTACAAAGCACATTTCAATGACCTGCAGAGTGGAGTCGAGTAGAGCCGTTGCTATGCAATGGATGGACGCAGTTTGAGGTTTTAACAGATGGATACCCGCCTTTTCAGGCTGTGACAAGATGGGAAGAAGGAACTCTGATACACAAGGTCACAATAATCCTAAATGAGGTATTTTTTATTATTATTAATAATAATAATAAGTTAACACTGAATTTGAATTGAGAGGAAGTTAGTGAGGTGAGGGGGTGGTGTAGCCTGGGGGGCTTCAAGCTATCTTTTATTCATACTAATTATCTTCTAACCAAATTAACTTCCTCCTCCATAATTTGCAGAGAAAGACTCTTCTAATGTGCACCCTCCTGTGTGCGCACCCACCCACTCTCCCACCCACACTCACACATACACACACACACACACACACACACACACACGTAAACCTGAAGAGATCTAATTTCTTTTATATTTTTGCATATTGGGAAGTACACAGCTGTCCGTTATTATTCCTCCACTCTCAATTTACACTAATTCACAATCTTGTCCGTCCAAAGAGCTAATATTTGTGCACGTATATTTGGACGGTAATGCGTTACTTTCGAATGGATGGCTTTTGTTTAATAATGCATAACCAAATGTAAGAATATGCATGAATGAGGCACAGAAGACTGAAGCAAACAACAGAATGCTATTCACTGCTCATTGGTCAGTCCCAGAGTGTCACAGGATGAAGTTACACAGCCTCCAACCCAGGGTTATTATAGTTAACGAAAACTAACGAAAAAACGAAAACTAGAATTGAAAAAACATTTTCGTTAACTAGAACTAAATAAAAACGATAATTAAAAGTGAAAACGAAAACTAACTAAAACGGTATTGTCCGTTCACAAAACTAACTAAAACTAATAAAAATTAAAGACACTAATCTCTTCGTTTTCGTTTTTATCGATTTTGAAATTGATTTATTTTGCTCGGAGTTACGTGTGCCAGCGGCTCCGTCCGGCTGTTCCCGTCAGTGCTCGTTGAGAATCGGGTTGATGACGTCACTAGCGACGGAAGCCGGCAGGAAGCGCCGAGCGCTCCAGCCCCATGTGGGATGTGTTTATTACGACGGAGGGAAACAAGAAAGCTAACTGCGAGTAGCCCCCCCCCGTAACAGAAGCAGCCCCCCGGCTAGCAGTTAGCACCGCGAAGGAGACAACAATAAGGGACTGCTTTTAACATGCACCGACTGGAGCCCCCCCACACACACACTGGGGGGGGGGGGGCATGGCTCGCTGCATTAATGAGACATGAGAAGAAGACGAGCTGCTTGGAGACAGAGGCCAAGCCCAAAGTGAGGAGCCCCCTGATTGAGCCCCCCCGATGGAGCCCCCCTCAGCCAGGAGGACCTGGAGATGGTCTGGATGAACCGTGGATTGGATTAGAGACAGACGAGGAGGACACTGAACACGTTGGTGAGTCTAGTCCCAAATACATTAGTCTTGTTGACCTTTTATGCTGATATAAAATGTAACAATAATTAGTGTTGTAAACTTTAATTGATATTAAAACCCCATAAAGTCCCAAAAGGAGAGGAAATAAATTATTTGCTCTCTTTTACTCATTCTGATCCAAAAACTAAAATGCCAATCACAAATGTTGGAGCCTCCATCTGCTAAAACCTGAAATGTATAATTGTCACACTGACATCATTGTTTTTGTCATGTCATGAGTTCATATCCAATATTGGGCTTCATTATATAAATATAAATATACAATATTAAATGGGTTATCCTGTGGAAACTAATTTAGGGTGCTAACAGTGTAAGAAATTAAATATCATGAAACGAGTAACATTATTATCCCTGCTGTAAAAACAAGGGTTATTACAGACAGAGTCCTAATTCATGAATAATTATTAAACTGTACTATTCTTTGTGTGTTTTACATTTGTTTGTTCTTTTTGCTCAGAGCTTGACCTGCCAGATGGAGAAACCAACAAGTTCCAGTTGAAGGGTGCTCTCACCCTTCAGCTCACCCTGAACGCTGCCTGAAGAACCCAAATACTGACTCGCTGATATCAAGAGCAAGAAAGCTCGTCCACGCTGAGAGCAAATCATCAGCGGCAAATGAAGTATTAAGTCCGAGATTGTAGCACGTTAGCAGCTATGCTGCGGACTGTTACGGTTGGTTGTTTAAAATTACTGAATAAATGTTTTATATGCTATCTTTTGTTGAGTTGTATTATTTTATTATATTTTAATCCTGCATCTGACAAATAACTGAAAGTATAAAACACTAAAACTAATAAAAACTAAATTAAACTAATAAAAACAAAACTAAAACTAATAAAAACTAACAAATCCACTCTAAAAACTAACTAAAACTAACTGAATTAGAGAAAACAAATTCAAAACTAACTAAAACTAAACTATAATTAAAAATCCAAAACTATTATAACCCTGCTCCAACCCGACCAGCTGGGTTCTGTCCATGATTCACAGGGAACACTGGAAGAACACAAGGTCAAGTGAACTGGAAAATGGTTTGCTGGCCCCAGTTTCCCCACTAAAGAGTTCAATAGATTGCAAATAAACATCTGTCTCTTTTTGAAATATGGTGAATGAAATAGCACGTGCAGAGGATATCCTGGGTTAGGGTGAAAAGCTCTGCAGCTGCAGATTGCAGAGCTGGTACAGCATCACCAAAGGAGAAGCATCAGAAAAGGAGGGATTTTAATTCACCGGTTAAGATAAAAAATAAATAAATTAGAAAGCCACTGACTAGAGCCTCTACAAAGAAACATCAGACATGTGTAGCACCACTTCGAAATCACACAGCGTACTCACAAGATACGTTCGCTTACTTAGATGTTTCATTCGAGGATATGAGTGGAAAATAAATATAAGCTGTATGCTGTATATATTTACCAATACAGATGTTTCCTTCACTAAAGAAGGAAAAATGCTCCCTAATGAGAATAATTTTCCATCCGCATTTATAGTTCATGTTATGTTGCGCTTGAATTAACTACATCTTGTTTTTCCACATGGAATTACAGTGATTAAATGGCATTGATGGGTTTCTTTTTTTCCAACATGGCCAAGTCTCAAGACCCCCCCCCCCCCTCTTGTCATCCATTCTTCACACCCAATGTTTTCCAAATCGCATCACACCGTGGGTGTCGCGAGGCTCCGAATGGATGTTAGATCACTCTAAAGAAGGCATCTGCCACGTTGATTTAACAGCACAAATTGGTCTAAAATGAACACCGAATCAAATATCCAACTGGTAAACTGGTAAGTACAATATTCAGATGATGTGATGAAATAAGAAGAAATGACCTTGCGATCCACAAAACGGGTCTGTTTGCTTGTATCGAGCCTGCAGCCTTCCTCTCAGACGGCCTCACTCATGCAGGCGCACCACACATCCTCCAGCTATCCATCAGGCCACATGCATCTGAGCACACATGCATGCGTACACCCACAGACCTTGGCTGGCGACCAGCAGCCTTCAGGTCACAGACGTGTGTGTGTGGAGGGATGACAGTAATGAATATTGAGTAAGTTGAATGATGAATTCTACCTCATATTGCCCCCCCTCCCCCTCCAGCCCTTTACCCGGGTCTCTAACTCACGCAATGCCTTTCCTCCAGATGGCAACCTTTGGTCCCCCCTGGCTCTCCGAGCAGGAAGGATCTCCCAATTATCAACTTCTGACTGTTGAAAATATGACTTTTGCTGTGAGACTGAAAACATCACATTTCTCCGTTGCTGGCAGACGTGATGAGAAACACATTGTAAATCAGCGTCACGATCACTTTTGGTTGGAAATTCATGTCAACTTGTGATGACGTGTTAATTTGTCAAGATATTGCAAGTTTCAAGACTGCAGCATAAGCAGGATGGCTTATTCACAAGGCCATGGATTACTTAGCGCTACCACGACTCATACCAAATATCATCTGCAGAGGCTATTTGAAGTCCATGAAACTTTGTCGTGATCACCGCCTCCACTGTCCTGAAGCGAGTGCGTGAAGTTTGTTGCTTAAGTGCTGTAATAGCACAGCCATCTGCTGTAATTAATGCCAGTACCACTTTGAAAATGCAGTGCAGGAAGAGTGATCAGAACCTTGGAAGCCACGTTGACTTGGTTATGCAACACAAGGTTTCTGGTGCTGTTTATATGTGGAAGTCCTTTGGGGCTGTACAAGGCATTTCCACTCCCGTTGGACTGCAATTAGGCTGGTTGGAGTGATGTGGTGCCAGAGGCCTGAGCATGAGCTACTTCACACTGGTCCTCAGAGAAATAACACAGCTTACCTCTGTCTAAGTCTTTCTGTCTCGCCCCAGTGTGCTGTCAGCCTTTCGCTCTGACTTCTACTTTCCTTCTTTCTGTCTCATCATTTTATCCTTCTTCTGTCTTGCTTCTTCTTAATCTAGGTTTTCTCCATCTGTCTCAAGCGCTCGTCACCTATTTTTATTTTTATTTTAACTCATGTTGTTTTTCCAAGCTAACTGATTTGAATAAACTGCCGGGGTAGAAATGAATTATTGATTATGGTGTAGATTTCCAGAGGATGGATAAAGTCCTGTTCACAACCCCCCCTTGCAGCAGGTTACAATCATCTCTTAAATATCCAAAATGCTCCGTGTCATCACTATCAAAGGAAAATAGAAAATGAAAGTTATGTGCATTTTAATCACATCCGCTCTTCATTACTTGTCTGAAGAGACCTTTGACCAGTTTTTCCCACACATGTAATATTCATTGAATGTTTCTATTTTATTTTTTATTTTTTGTGTGTTTTGCTTGATGTCGAGCTGCTCACGCCTCCATCATTCAGGGAGCCCAGAGGGAGTTATTTTGTCTTTTAGAAACACAGTTTTTCCTCCCTGTAACGGAACTTTGACTTATCAGTAAAGCAGATGACAAGCAACCAAACCCAAACACATAGTTATCTTCTTCAATAAGCTTCCTCTCAGCAAAAAATGCTCTCTTGGCTGGCTGATATTACCTGCAATTGTTATATGAACTCATGTGCCTATGAAGTACATTCGATTCTTTCAGCTCTCCACTCTCGTGAGACGGCGCTGGTTATCATTCCACTCCAGGACGCCAGTATTACAAAGACCTTAGTATCTCTCCTCCGACAGTGTGCAGAGAGAAATACAGTTCTTTAGAAATTATTTCTAGAGCGCAGCAAACCAGCTTCCTCTACATTTTAATCGGAGCAGGTTTGCTCATTTTGCATCAAGCTGTTTTGCTGCTTTGCTCCAGTGTCTTCGATTTATTCAAAGACTACAGCTTAATTTTCTATTGCCATTGATTTTTCGCCCTGCTGAGAGTCAGGGTGAAAAGACTATTGATTCACATCCGCCCTTCCTTTTTTTTCAACCTCGTCTCCGGCCAGCTGAAAGTTGCAGTACGTTAGGTTGTGGGAGAAAAAAGATGAAAGGAGTTATGGCAGGATCTAAGAAGTAGGAGGAAATGAAGAATGGGGGTATAGATGAGCGTGATTAGGTGTGAAATATGGCTGTGGAGCAGAGAGGAACTTTGCGAAGGCGTGGGAACGCAGAAGTGTGTCTGTGTGTGAGTCTGTATGTTTGTGAGTCCATTTATATCTGTGTAGGTCTGAAGCAGAATCCTAAAAATAGTTGAAAATCTGCTTCAACAGCCATGATTCTATAAAACCGAGAAGCCCAACATATTAATAAAAGGGGATGCGATAATGTCCTAATCCTTTCTGACATGCAATATATATATATATATATGTATACACTCTTCTCATCTCCAAAAAGCTGTCTCTAACATACACTGACCTTCACTGACCTTCACCAGCTAACTCTCATTGGAAGGCTTGACTGTTTATGTGACACGTTTGAGCATTAGCTGGTACAGATGCAAGACAATAAAACACCCGGACCTTATCACCCCTGCTCGCCTCCTCTATGCAGGAGCCCCCCCCCCCCCCCCCCCCCCCCCCCCCCCCCCCCCCCCCGTATGTTACCTGTCAGTAGCCCCTCCCACTGCGCAAAGCAGGAAATAGAACTTAATGAAATGTATTTAATAGGCTTAGTCTGCCAAGAGGGCAGGTGACGGTCACAATTACAATACAAATAAATTGCATAAAACTCGAGCAGTGACTGACGTCATGTATGTTGTCACTGCACAAATGCAGACAAGTTAAAAAGTCCTGTTCTGCTTGTTAAATACATTTTGTCATCATCACATTTTCCTGTAATGTTTTTATTCTCTTTCTTCTCTTTTTATTGAACCACTGAACAGCAGCTCCCTTGTCTGACTCATGTCTACACGTAGGTCCTCACTTCCAGCTTCCTGAAACAACAGAAGGAAGCAGTCATTTCAAATTGCATACTGAGCATGAGATTAATTTAATGACGACACTGAATCCAAACACAAAGTATGCACAATGTTTGTTGCATGTGAAGGTCAGGGGAAACACCAGCATCCGATAAATCTGAAGACGCACGGCATTTGTTTCCTTTAGCAATTTTTCTGCTGCAAGGAAACGCTCCCATTGAATAAGCCTGTGGCCTATAAATCTGTAAAATAACTCCCGATACAATTATTAGCTGTCCACATCTAAATAAAGGCTCATTTTTATTTACAACTGTTTTCTAAATGTTAATTGACATAGACAGGGTTCTGTCACAGCACCCTATTCCTGAACCAAGCTGGATGTATTTATTGATCCAGGAATATTTGTGTCGGGGGTCGGTATCCGAGATTTTAGTAGTTATTTGGCGACCTGAGAATGACATGCAACAGGCAGCTATTTCCAGAATCACTCATCCCTAACTGCAACAGGAACTCAAGGAAGTAATCCGTGTTGGGAAAAACCGCACATCCAGCGCTGAATATAAAATCCATTCTTCTAGATTGTAACCTTATTTGAACTTCGAAAAACGATTTGCATGCATCCAATTTCCCTGATGGGCCACTATTTATTGCAACCAGTCGTTGGGGATTGTTTCCAGTGTTCTGTGTGAGGAATATCGAGCCGTTCTGAAGCAGATCAACCAATGAACACTCTGGCCGAGGCGCTGGGAAATATTGGCTCCATGCAGTCAGGAGTAGAACAAAATGCTGACCCTATGCAAACCGCTGTCATCAAAAAATAGAGCGTGTTCTGTGATAAAGAGACCTTCGTACAGCTTTTCCCCTGCTGCAAGTCTGTGGGAAACGATGGCACGCTCTTCTCCGAGGCCTGTTTCCAGCAGCGGAAGAGAAATGTCGATGTTTTCACAGCCACAAAATCTCTGTCCATTGTTGCCCATAAAATCTCCACTCAAAAAATATCATTGCATGTCATTTCTGCATCTGCTGTGCACCGTCTGTTACAGTATGGTAGTCAGTACAGCCACTTGTCGAAGGAGAAATCCCCACCCCTGATTATGTGAGGAATCTCCTCCATCTGTGGGTGCGCTGGACATTTTCCGTGTCTGGTAATGTTCAAACTGAATAAATATTAAAATATCTAACTTTGAGCTGCCGTCTAGTCTGGCTGGTGCTGGTGAAGCCCGGTCGCCTAAAAAAAAAAAAAAGCATGACTCACCCCAGTGGAATAATTTGTGTTCATTAACTATTTTAATTGTTTTCAGTCGTAAACAGGAAATGATCACAGTTAACGCAGCCCGGCTCTCGCTGCACTGCGCCTCCCTAAAGGAAAAGAGAAAATACACGCCGTTTCCTCACTCTGTGAATTATTCAGTCCCACCTCAGGCGATTGTCTATTGATGTTCTTACACACGTCCCCAATGCACAACTGACAATCCTGACACGAGTCGCGTCTAACAGCCCTCAATCATTACTCTTTTATCATGTGGATGTGACAGTTTTAATATTCATACTAGCGAAAGCAACCAGGGTGTGCACTGATGATTTGATAATCTCCCACCCAGATGTTGTAAAACATTGTGTGGTGATTAGAAAGACTTGGCATGGAACTAAACCTAATAATAATTTTATGAGCCGATACATCAGGACGTAAGAGAACAAAAAAAAAAAAAAAAGATATGGCTACTGGCTAAAAATATATTTGGGAGATGGAGTTTAAAATTGAGTTAGAAAGCCTGTTCTGAAAGCACAGCTTCAAATACCCTTTTATTTGGTTTCCACCTTTGCCAGATGAATCTCTGACGCTCAAAAGGTCAAGCCCTGTCATTAGCATCCTCCACAGGCCACCAACTGTGTTTGCTTTCTTTTACACAGCCTGTTCAAAGCATTTGCTCAATGCTCACCAAAAGGCCAGCGTGTCTGGGCTATTTAGTGCGAACGCAATGTTTGATCTGACGCCGCCTTCTCTTCCTGCTTCCCAGCATGGTGACCTGATTTACCTCCGAGCCATATGGAGCTGTGGAGAGCACAGCACACGCTAAAAAACAAAGTGGTTTCACAATGCAGATAAAAAGTTCAGAGTGACGATAAATACGTGAGTGCTTGAACTTAGCCTTGCTGATGGTGAGCAGCTGTGTTTCAGGAAGTCTCTCTGCAGGTGCAAATCCAGAGCAGACGGGAAACTGCAGCTTCACTTGGGCCGGGACTCTCTTTTGCTTCATCCTATCTCAGCCCCTGCAACCCTGTGGGAGAGAACCCTTCAAATAACGCCAAATATGGATATGGTTAATGCAACAGTAGCAATATCCTACCAATTATTAAGATAAGATAAGATGAGAGAAGATTCTGGGGGGAAATGAATCCTGTAAAGTGACTTGGGGTGACATCACAACAACCTATGTATACATAACAGATATTTCACAACAATGTAAGTTGCAAAAAATTATCAAAGTGATTTTTGTGTAATGTATACATTTATTGGAGTTTAACACACCAGTAATACAAACAGGGAGGGTTAAATTCACTTAAAGATTTGCTAACTGAATTTTTAGCAAATGTGCATTCTAGGTCAGCAGTGGCGTAGCAGGTTGCGCTGTTGCCTCCAGTCTGTGCAGAGTTTGCATGTTCTCCCCGTGTCTGTGTGGGTCTCCTCCAAAAACAAGCAATTTATATAACATGCATTGATCCAGCTGGTCCAGGACAGAGTACGTCACCCTCTCTCAAGCAGCCAGCTGTGTCATTGTTGATGTCCATTCTTCATATGGAGATGGGAAACTGGGAATTTGTTTTCCTCCGGTGTCTTAGTAGTATCTGTTTAGTTGCTAGTTGTCATTTCTCAATAGAAAGGTTGATCCGAAGACATTTGACACTTTTTATGGAGGACCTCAAACATATTATCATGGATGTCATTCCACCAGTCCTTAAGTGTTGGACATGTCCAGAGGATAATGTAATATAGAATATTGAATACACCTATTACCCATTTCCTTGTGCGTTGTATTAAAGTTATTTAAGCATGGCCTCCAATCCTCAGGAGATATGTCTATAGGCAAGCCCCTTGCCCAGTGCGTCTTGACCTTGAGCAAAGGGTTACATTATTGTTCTTGTAATAAACCATTGATCTGCCTGAACTCGATCTAATCAGCTGCTCTTCAGCTGGGCTGCCCTTAGGGCAGGTGGGCAGGCCTTCTAACCCTTTACACAGCTGTTCTTTTAGCTGCATCTTTTTTTGCATTTGCATCTGGCTTTAGGAGCATAAAGGGCATGTTTGAAGCTTTTTTCAGCAACAGGCGATAGGATGGAACTTCCATGGAATGAGCTGAGTGGAGTTGAAACAGACGGTGGCTCCAGCAATGACAGGCGGGTGCAAAGAAATGCCTTTCATGGTGTGAACCAATGAGTAGGAGAGGGGAGGGGAAGCTGAAAAATGCATGGTCATCATCCACGAAGAAGCGCTCTGTGCAAAGACAACTGCCAATGTCATGTTTGCACCAGATCACTAATGAAATGAAACGCTTTCATTAATCATCATCTGCTGACACACACAATGAAATCGAATTTTCACCCTAGAACAACGGGCCCCTTGAAACAACCGCACACTAATACGTGTATCAAAGCACACGGAGAGGAGTAGGGTGAAGGTGCCGCCGTGGTCGGCGCACCTGGAGCCGTTTCGCGGGGACGGTGCCTTGCTCAAGGGCACCTCGGCAGTGCTCTGGAGGCAGACTGGCCCCTCTCCAGTCACCACCCCCACACACACCACATCCCACCAGAGCTGGGACTCGAACCGGGGAAGCGGTGGACTTCTCCGCTTCCCAGCCCAGGGCCCAACCCACTGAGCCTTTCAAGCTTTCCTATCGAAACTGAAGCTGAATATGGGGACATACCATTACTCTTCCCTTCTAATCTGCCGTGGCTCTGCTGCAGCAGTTTCATTCCCTTACGTCAGAAATAGACCTTCTGAAAGAAAGAGACCTCTTTGTGACCCGAATGACCCTCTGGTTGCCAGACTGGGCATTTTTAGTTGATCTGACAAGTCCTCTTGACACAGAATGAGGGGCCACGAGGCAAGAACCAGCTTTTGCAGAGCTTTACACGCACATAAAATCATTTTGTGCTATAGCTTCGAGACACAGCTACACATCCACATTGTTGTGCAGTTCCCCAAACTTGTTTTTCCAAAGGCCAGCCTTAACGCTAAAAAAATAAAGTATCTGTGGTTTCATCTCATGACAGAATTCAGAATGCAATCTGTTCTTCATTCTTGTTGGATGCAGAGGCAGATGGGAGTCTGCTTTTACGGCTGATCAAAATGCAGTGTGAAGATTCTCTAAAAGGAATCGATATCAGCATATTTTCTTTCTCGGCCTGAAATGTACCGGAGCTCGGAGATGAGGTGCCGACAGAGCGATGAGTCGGCCCACATGCCACCCAGCATGTTCTCTGATAGCTCTGAGCAAAAGCTAGAAAAAAGCTAGACGGAGTAACGAAGGTGACCGACGGCCATCTCTGTGTTTGACTTCACAGCTGAAGAGGTGTACTCCCCCTTCGAGGTAAATTGCGTGCGTCTCCTTGTGTAAAAGCATATTTATACAAAGGAAAGGAGTGTCTGTAGAATGAGCAAACTTTATCCTTGAAAGTTTTTAGTTGTTTTTTTTTGGGGGGGGGGGGGCCTGGAACTACAATCTAATTTGTTTGCTTGTTAATATGTTTTGCCGCAATGAAACTTCCATGGGTTTGGCCAATTATATTTCTACATTCTGTCTGTGACTAAACATGAAAATACCCATTTGAATGCCTGTCTGGGGAAAAAAATACAAATACTTTAGCAGAAATGCAGTGAGCACGGACGAGAGGAGGGCTGTTAGGGATAATCAAAGAAAACAAGCTGCTGTGCATGATAATGAAAAATATGGATGGCACAGCCAACAGCAGAATTACCTTGTCTTTCTTTATGACGTGCACAGTCTGCAGTGTGCGTTTAACAGATTGAGCTACAGTTCACGTCTTACGGCTGCAGAGGATGAGCAAGCCCGTCAGTGACCTTCTCGGCTTTTCGTCTGATCAAAGCGTCTACTCAGCGCCGCTCCAGCTGCGGGTCCCGACCCTCCGTCCCTCACAGTTGATGTAGAGGTGAAGAGAGGCGAGCCAGAGAAGGACAGACGGAGGAGAGGAGGAAGGTGAGACTATAGGGAGGGAGGGAAAAGGAGAGGCCATGCTGCGAGGTCATGTTTTAAGAAAACTCCCACAGCAGCCAAAGCAGGAAAAACGTCGGCGGTTGGAGGACAAAAGACGTTTTTGGGAGGAAAAAGGGGAGGAGGAGGTGGAGGAGGGATCAGACAGGAGGAGGTCCCAGCTGACAAGAATAAGCAGCGCCAATTAAGATTGGTCACCAGATAAACAGCTGCCCTGGGTGTGTGTGTGTGTGCTTCTGTCGGCTGAAAGTGAGTCAGCGAATGTGTCTAATGTGAGCATCTGTGCTGACAGATGAGTATAAAATATCGGTACAAGCACATAGAAAGTCCTCGTTTGTGTAAAATGTGTATCAGAAAATAATAATATAATTAGAAAACAAACAGCGTTTACCATCAATGGCTGTATAAGATGTTCCACGGCACATGTAGCGTCTTACACACAGTCATGTTTTTCACAAGGATGCCTCTGTCATAGCCGTTAATTAGCGTTAGTTAATTAAATTAAATGATCAGGTTGAGCCTTTATTTATTTATTCTAATCTCTCCTCATGAGACGAGGATGGAGTGACTCCTCCCTGCATTTGATTCTGAAGTAGCTGGATATCTGTTTAAGGTCTGAAGCCTCTCGTTCAAGAGGCTTCTTCAGTTCTAGATGAATGAAGGTAAGTTTCTGGTATTTAAACTCCACATTCAGTTTAAATATCTGACACAAGGAAAAGAGAAAGAGGTGATAGAGATGCTGAGAGTGTGACAGAGGAAGAGAAGGTTCTCTCTGTCCACTCCGATAGGATCAGCATCATGTCTCTGTGCTGCTCAACTTCTAAAGCCGTGCGTATGGTGATGAAAAGACTGTCTTTCCATGTTCACAATCCAACATTCACTCCTCAACCTTTGTTTTGGATGTTCCCATGCAGGAAGAGAAGAGGAAAATGGCATTGTTCCAGCGACAGAGCATACTAATGTGTGATTGTCTCACTTCAAAGAGGAGTTTTTCAACCACTGCCAATCATGTGTGATGATGATGATGAAGTAGGCTGTCACTATGTGAGGGCAGGTGACAGAACGGGTGCAACGAAGGAAGAACTTCAGTGCCCTGCAAATCCGTTGCTATCGGATACGGATGATCTCTGAGTCTCATGCAAGGATGGCGGGGCAAAGTGATAACACCCCCACTGTGGCTCCATCTTTCCTTCTCCAGTGTCTCTATCTATTGTTGAAACTGTCCTTGTCTGTCCTTGTCTGTCCGTCTATCACTCTCCTTTCACGTCACTGAATGAGATCAGAAAACCAAGAAGACTCCTAAAAAACCCACAACAATACCATCTGGGAATGGGTTAGCCTGTCATGACTGCATCAAATTGATCAATCTTAGAAGAAGAAAAGTGTGTGTGTGTTTTTAATCAGTTCTTGAATATAACACCTGGACAAGGATCCAAAACGAATTGTTTAGCAACACACACCAAGGTTGTGCTGTCAGGGACCCGAAGGAGCTGCTTCGCTACTAATCCGATTTTCTATAACAGCTAAGGATTCGTTTTTCATGACTGACTAATTATTTATGCTTTTACAATCATGAATCATAAATAAGTACTATACTAATAATTCTTAATGGAAGGTTATATGGTAGATAATGATAGATAACAGACTGGGAGATCATATATTAATGAATCATTAGGGAAAATGACCTCATGAATATCCAAATCAGTCTAGCTGACCTTTCACTTCTTGGGGGTTTCTGATGAACACTGAACAGAATAAAACTAGTAAAGTCCTATACTAAGGACTTAGATTTAGAATAACACCCCAAATAATAGTTATCAAAGAATGCCTGACACCCAACAAAGGGCAATATTAGCAATCCATAAAAACTATTATATAAAGTGTAAGTATAAATATGAAGGATTAGACTAGAGGATCACGTCTGGAGGATTAGAGGATCTCGACCCCCTCCATCCCCTAAAGAAACACACTACTCTACACGGATGTGTCGTATCTCCTCTTCTTGCATCTGGATTTCACAATGTCAAGATCCTTCCAAGCATCTCCTTCTGAAACCTTGATTTACCCTCTCTCCAACTTATTCCTCTCCCAGTCACCGATTGGTCTCAGCAGCTGCACGTAATTTTATATTCTTCGGGGCTCATTGGTCACAGAAAGAATCCAGTCGGTGTTGCCCACCCGTCTGGGACCTTGAAAACTCTGAAGGAGGTTATGAAACAATGATCAACCTGTCCTTGCTCACCTGTTGTGGATCTCCACTCAGCTTTATATGCCATATCCCCTCAGGGGAGGTTCCAGCTCATTCTGCGGTTTGCTCTATCAAAATTTAATCTGCATTAAATATACACTGTAAAATCCGCTATGTGTGATGCAGCAGCATGTAAGCGTTATCCTTTTGGATTCTTAAGTGAGGTGAACAAGTTAATGTGCATAAAGACTTGTAATGCAGAGACCTAACAAAGTCGAATTAACACCGATGGTCAGAGTGAAAAAGTGCCGTGTCAGCGTTCAGTTTCGACTGGTCCAGAGAAGAGCAAGCAGCTTCTCCACAGGGAGGCATATATCGTTATGCTCCCCCTGTGGCCGTTTGGGTGGGAGGGCAGAGCTGTAAAGGGTCGAGACGTAACGGCTCTCTGTTTCGACTTCCTTCTCCTGTTTACACTCTTTACGAGAACCTTTCCTGCAGAAAAAGGAAAGGTCCTTATTTTACTGTACTCGTACTGTAATACATACTACTGTTTGACTGTACTTGTACTATAACATTCTATCTAATAAATATATTCATCATCATCATCATTAAATTCTGTTTGTATTTAGCTTTTCTCTGATATTTGAATCTCATGTCACACAGAGCTTATTTTAACCCAAACCTTGTTTTTCTTGGGGGGGGGGGGGGGGGGGGGGGGGGGGAGACAGGTCACAGGATGGCATTAAATGACACATAAGAGGTCAAATATGATCCAAATGATCCATTCAGAAACTGACATACTGTTTATACTCCAGCAGGTGACATCACTTTGACAAAAATAAAAGAGTACGCTCAAAAATCCCATCGTCCATGCTCTCTGTAAAGTGAGGACAACAAGTGTAGGAAACCTTGTAAGTACAGAACGCTGTGCTCATCTCCTCACCCGGTCCCTCAATCCAACCACCCCTCTGTCACCTCAGGGTCTTCTCTCACCTCTCTCACCCAGCCATGTTACCCATTCACACTTGGCCTGTGAAATCACACTCTCTTCACAGGGGCGCTTCAGCAGGCCACACTCTCTCTCTCTCTCTCTCTTCCCTCCATCGCTCTGTTTGAGCTCTAATTACCCAAACAATGACTCCATCATTATTTCTCTTGCCTGTAGCAAACAGATGGGGCACTGCCGCCCTCTCACTCCATAATCGTTATTCCTGTATATCTAACTTTGCCACTCTTTCTGTGTTCACGGAACAATATTATGGCAATAATCCTCGGCATCGGCTAAAATGGATGAATTTGGGCTCTAATATGAATCACCTCAGAATGAGATTGCTGCTGTTGCGCAGAAAATCCCCATTTGAGCAGAATAAATACCGGTACCTCATCTTTCATCATGTAAAAAATGAAGTACAATAATTTTACAAATACTAATATTTATCCAATGACTAAAAGTTATTTTCCATTTAACTTCAACATTTTTAGCTTATGTTTTTTATTTAAAATCACTGAATTTTCACATTTATCTTTCAGATACTGAGACGAGACGTGCGGTGAGGCAGCATCCCGCTGAGCCTCACCATGGATTGAGCAAAGACGTGGGAAACTGTGCGACATGCTATGCAGTCAGACTGCATTTCTGTCTCTGTATGTTGCTATTTACTATATCTAAATGAAATAAATTAACATAATTCAGTTGATGTATAATGTAGGGTTTTTCCTGTCAACAACTGTGTACCGTGTTTCTTGTGCATAAAAAAAGAGGAACCAGTTGAGGTCTTATAACTCACAACCTAAATTGTCCTTCCAGCCACAAAGACAAAACAAAAGTCATCAAACTAAATATTACAAATTAAATTGCAGTCTAAATCTTAGTTTGTGATGGCAACTTCCAACAGAGAAAAAAACAAATCTCCTATGATTTCACAGATCAAGAATGGTAACATATTTAACATTTTTATCTTCACCAAGAGGCGCTATTACTGGATGCCTAGGCGGTTTTAATAACCTTTAGTGCTGACTAATGTCTAGTTTCTGATGAAAAGCCCAGTTCTCTCCTGCCGGAATTTATAAAGTTTTATTACTTTTATTACAGAAAGCTTCACGGACAACAGGAAGAAATTTCAGGTGCTTTGATTTCTGTGTCTGTGTGCGTAGGTGTGTGTGTGTGTGTGTTCGGGACACACAATCTCACACGCACACACATCTTTTAATCAGAAACTACTGTAATGATTATTTCAAAGTGAGAAGGTTAGATCTTTTCAATAATGTGACAAAACAGAAACTTGAACTCAGCGTTTTAGTCTTAAGAGCCAGATTCCCTTATCTAAGTCTGTCACAATGGCCATTGTGAGCATTGGACGAAATCCGGGGGTGGGGCCAGTCACTCCGTGGGCCAGGTTGACAACAAATCACCTTGGCCCAAATTGCCTCGTATCAGCGCTGAAACATTAGCAATGATGGAATGGCCATCTGGAGTCTGGGCAAATGGGATGCCTGCGTAACAAAACAGAAGCAGTTGTCGTCCAACTGGCCGCCAATTACGATCTCTGTTAGGTGTGTAAATTTAAAACAGGACAGATACCGGAGAAGAGCAAAATGAGCAATATATAACAAATAAAAAGAGATTAATATGCTGCGGGAAAAACCGACAGAAAAGTGGAAGAAGTCCCTGGAGACCGATAGAGCCATATGTTTTACAACAACAAAATGATTCATTTGGCTCCTTTACCAATCAATCATCTGATGAGTCAAGCGAGCCAGAATGAATGTGGATGATTTTTAAGGAACGCTTCTCTTCATTACAGATTGCTTTTGTGGTTTTAATTGTGCAATACCCTTTACATGGCAAACACTGTGATTTATGCTAACAGGAGCTGATCTTCCACACAAAAAAAAAAAAAAAAGTCCATATAAAGTTGTAAATTACGGCATTCACAATTACACATGCAAATAAATACAAAATAAAGCACTACTAGCTAGCATCTTCAGAGTCATAAAGTAACCCGTGTTGACACGCCTTGATGCTGAAACTGAGGAGGCATTCAGGGGAAATATCTAATCAACCTCCTACACATTTCATACTGCAGTCAAACCAGTGCAATGCTGGGACAGAGGGGGCTGCTGTGCAGTGCCGGGTTGTGTTGCGCTGTGCTGTGCTGTGCTGTGAGGGATAATGATCCGTGGCTGTGTAAGCCATTAGTGAGTAAGTGGTTATGTTGCAGCCCCTGTATCCCTGACGCCTGCTGTCACTTTGATAAATATGAAGCACACAGATGTCCTGCATGCAGCCGGTCTCTGCTGCAGACAGAGGTGCTGTTTAGTTTATCATGTTGATCGAAATTTAATCATTAGCCTGAATAATTTATGCATTTTTAATTTATAATCATACTGAAAAGTGAATTAACCATTGACTCCTTTCAAAAAGCCGATTTGTTTGGGTCACCTCAGCAAACCTCCGCAGACATTCAAGGAAGACTTTCTGCAAAGCTGTCTCTTTTAAGTCTGCTTATTTTCACCTCATTTAACACCAGTATGAGACGGGCTCCTATGAAAGGGACTCAATTCACGGCCCACTGAGTCGTGGTTTTTTAAAAAGAATGCATTAATGGAGGCACTCCCCGATCAACGGCTGATGTCGGTGAGTAGCCAGTCCTCACAACCGCATGCTCGCCGGCCCTCTTTCACATTGTTTGAGAGAGGACAATGAGTACAAAGCAAATGTATATATATATTCATTCACGATGAGTGTTTGTTTTTAACCAGGGTGCTTCTTTCCCACATGCCGATTCAGAGCCGTGATGTTCACATGGAGTGGGGATGCAGCAGTTCTTTGTCCTTGTGAAAGAGGGAAGGAAAAGAAGATTTCTCATGGCTTGCTGCGAGGCAGGCTCTGCGTCCCTTAAAGTCTCGTGAGAGTGAATCGGGCCATTACACTGTGGATTCCCGTGGTGTTAAACAGACACCGATAATTGGGTTTCCTATTTCCTATTTCTCCTCCAGTAAATAAGTTAGAGGTGCTGTGGTTAAGCTTGTTTTTTAGGAGAAAGAGAGAGAATATGAAGTTTCAACCTAAACTATCTGTATTTTTTGGATCCATCCGTCCATAAATGGTCTATCCTTTGACTCATACACACTTCTGTACATTCTCTTATGCACTGAAGCCCAAGGACGGAGAATGATGGTTTAATGTTTTCGCCGGCATGTCTGTCTGTCTGTCTGTTAGCAAGATAACTCAAAATGTTCTGGTCGGATCTTGATGAAATGAAAATGATGGGATTCTTACCAGGAATAGTCGACTCTATTTTGGTGACGATCCACAAGAGATCCTCGATTCTGCAGCAATGGAGCTTCAAAATGTGTTCCTCTATGTCTCGGTTGATTATTGACCCATGCTTATGGAATTTGACACAGTCATGTAGGGAGGGGACCTCTACCTCGGATTGGATCCGGATTGTGGATACTGTCACGATCCAGATTTTCCCATAAACTTATAATGGAGACTTTTTAAAGAACTCATAACTTGTAAAATATGCATTACATTTGCTCACCAAAAATCCCAGTCATTAAGGGGTTTGATATGAACTATCATGCAAAATGTCTTCTGGATCTGATCCAGATAAACGTCAGGGAAAAAATCTTACATTTTGACATTGAAAATCCCCATTTGTGAGGGTTGCTATGGTGATTTTTGCTGCAGGGTGATTTCTGCTCCTGCACAGCTGCGGAGGCATCGTTGAACTGAACGAGACACACCTGTTACACATCTCACCTGATCAGCTCCTGCCTCTCTGGACAGTTCTCTGCTAGAACATCATCTCTGTTTCCTCAGGATTTGCAGGCTCTCCTGTTCTATGTTGTCCCGTATTCCCTCGTTCTATTTTTAATACCTGATGAAACAGATCCAGTTGAAATCATAGTAAATGTTCACAACAAAACGATTTTGTTTTTGGACACTTTCTATAATATCTCTGTGATTACCTCCACAAAGGAGGTTCTGTTTTTGCTGGCCTTTTACAAAGACACTGTGGAATAAGTGGTGGACAAACGGATTTGTTGCATCTTCAAAAGATCGAGATACAGAAGATTCCACCAATACTGAATTTTTTGTGAATAACTTCTAAACTAATAATGATATCAAGGTGACTCCAGTTGCTAAAGGTGTTTTTGTGGTGAAGGAATCTAAAAATATAGATAAAATAAATGTATGGCCTTTATTTTTGTGATTTACACACAAAGACTGAGATGCTTGGCGGAGGTCTGCGCTTTTCTAGTTTATTTCTGTCCATGTTGTTGGTCGTGATGTGTGAACTGTGTGAAACACCATTTTGTTTTCATCCATATCCGTACTGAATAACCTTGCCAAACATGCTCGGAAGCCGCCATCCACCTTATCTATCTTTAATGTGGAGCATAAATAAGGCCTTTCATCTTCAGGTTTCAGGCACCTTAAAGCTGGTGAACGATACAATAAACAGTGTCTGAAGAAAAGGCCTGGAACATGTTCAACTGTGCTAGTAGGTTAATCCACCACCCACCACTGGTCTGCTCTGACCAACACGCGAGCACAACCGGATCTGCTGCTCACTCTGGAAACGTCTGGCGACAAGCCCCGCTGGCGCTCTGCAACGCTCCGGTCGGGACTGCCGCTAGTGGCCAAGGAGCTGTTCTGAGAGAGAGGAGATACCAGCACGGCTATCAGCGTCAAGCCAAAACCGCTGCTTTGTCTCCGTGTGAGCGCGAGCAGGAAGATGGGCCTCTTATTATTTGACTAATCTCTGGATTAGGGAAAGCAGCTTTGGGCCTTCAACTCCTCAGCTTCAGTGTATTCAAGGAATATGATCTATAACTGCTCTCTCATGTTGCGTCTGTGCAAAACAGACACTCAGAGGTGGAGATGTGGCAGGAATGTTGGCAGTTTAATGAGTTTTACATCCGAAGCCCGGTCTCATCAGCAGCAGTCCTTGAGGAGATTAATACGCAGAAGCTGCGTGTCTGGACGTAGCCTTGGTTGGCTGTCCTCTTTTGCGATCATCTTCAACAAATTTGATGTGTAAAATTGCCAAATGTCCATGTCTTTATTCAGTTAAACTCATTATCACTATCAACAGACCTGCAGTTATAATGGATCAGCAAACAACAGCGCTGGCATACTTCTACTGAGCCCTTCCACAATGCGAGAACGTTAGTGATGAACTTTTATGTTGCCTTGGCAACACTGTTAACTGTTACATGTCAGACGTTTATGCTTCACGTTTTATGTACTTTATGTATGTCCTCCATCTAGTTACAGGACTCTTGGTCGATATAAATAACACCGGATCACAGATCACCGCAAAACAATGTCTAAATTTCCCTACAGTTCACTTACTCCCAATGTCTACAATTGCGCAGAACATCTGTGTGTGTGTGTGTGTCCGTACGAATTTGTGCGCATGTGCATGCATGCATGTGTTTGTGAAGCTTTGGCTGGAGGCTTTGCTCAGCTCAGTGCTGCCTACTTTCCCGGAAATAGGATTTTGATCTTTTGCATTGAGAGTGATTATAGTTCGCTTAGTTCACACAAACTTTGACAAGCTGCAGCAGAGAAGGTTTTGAGTGTGTGTGTGTGTGTGTGTGTGTGTGCCTGTTTACCCACCTTAGCCAGAATCCCTGGAGCTTGCAGATGGTGCCCAACCATGCCAGCCATATATACACACACAAATATAAACACTTGAGCGTACACTTCTGGAGCCAACCTGGAGTACAGGCCGTGTATCCTGGAGGTGCTTGCTTCCGGGTTACAGTTCTCTTGGACAGTGTATTCCAAGACACCTCACCAATGTCCAGTTCAACCCTACCGACAATCAAGGAGAAAACTGTTCTGGTCCTGTTTGACTCATGTTATCCGTTAATGTCTGTAGCGATTCTCAGTCATCCAGGTCTTGGTAGATCTATTTCTATAGTTCTGAACTGAAGTAGACTCTTGGATTGTTGTCTGATAATAAAAAGCAATCATAGATCCAGTCTTTGGGTGCTTTTGCACCTGAACATCTGGAGCAAGATCCGGACCACGCTTTGGGTGTTATATGTTTGGTGAGTGTTGGACTCCGAACTCTTCATCGCCTCACATCATCATTTTACGCCATGTGTCCTCCTCTCCTCGTCTGTGACTATAGCTCCTTTTTAACTCATTTTCTTCTTCTTTTGCTTGTGATGATGATGATGATGATGATGGTGAATATATTTATTAGTAAAAATACCAACACAAATTCTTTCTAAATGGTGGCAATGGTATCTTGTTGTAACCTCCTGTTATTGGTTTAAAAAAAGAAATTGAAACTTTCCTAAAAATCCAAGGGGTTAGCACCTGTTATTTTGATCCAGATGAAACTGAACACTCTGAGAGTCCATACCAAAAGAGGTAGATCTTAAAATGGTCTTCGACCTCTTGATCTGCTCCCGGACACATCAGTGCAACTCTGCTCATTTCCAGACTGGTAAGATATGTTTGGTTGATTTTCTTTTTGAGATTGCTGCTAAATGCTACGAGCATAAAGTGCTCAAGAAAAAGGATGGATGGATGGATGATGGCACATTTCCATCCTGCTGTGACAGAGGTGGAATAAAACCGACCTCCATTATGGCCTTATAGCATATTGTGGATGGAAAGTGCTTCCGACCTGCCTGCCTGTGTAAGTGGGCCAACAACAACTATATCAATCCACATGCTGCTTTCGTTATGTGCGTCCCATTTTGACAATGAACGGCTTCTAGAAATACAATAAGCTAAGGTCGCCAAATGTTGAAGTTCCTTATTAACAAATGCATGTGTGTGTTTCAAGCGGTTTTTGTTAAGGTACCCACACTAAAGCACTTGTTCTGCAAGATATCCTCAGCTGTTATGACGGCTATGAGGTAATCACCACTTCCTGTGCATATAAATTCACTTCATTTATTACGTTAATATCCGTCACATAACTGACTCTGCAGATAACGACCCTTTAAGCTGCCAACACAGCAGCCTTTTGTGAGAGGATTTGAATGTGGAGGAGCTTAACTTGAACAATATGAGTCATACACCAAGTAAAAAAAAAAGCATGAGTGAAATTAATAACTATAAGCATGAAGAAGACTTAGGCTGGATTTACAAGTGACGGTTGGTCATCCCTCCACTACAGAGCCTCATAGGTCACTCAGACTAAACACGGTTTGGTGTAAATTTCAAGTGCGTCAAAAATAACTACAATAAATAGTCTAATCATGAAGATCTCATGCTACATTAACGGGAAAGTGTGTCTAGTTATTTGTGCCTCCTTTATTGCTTCACCGTTCGGCCATAGGCCAAGAATAGACATTGAATTTATTGCATGAGTGAACTACGGTCATTTAATTTGCAATTGGATTTAACAAACTCATCAGCTTATATGTGAGGTTATGTATTTCCACTAACAAATGGGCAATCAAGCATATGAAGTATATTCCTGCATATTTGACCTCATATTAGCACAAGTATCCCCCCCTTATGGGAATTAGACTTTATTCTTATCTGCTGCAGCATCTTTGGTGTATGCAAAATGAGACAAAACCAAACGCTGTCCATGAAGGCACCGGGGACCCCATCCTGCTCTCTGGCCCGTTAAAGAGGACTCCATTATCTGCACTCTGTACCACACACATACGCACACAATGACAGCAAGGGATATTATAGGCACATAAAGTAGTCCACCGTAAGTAGTTTTCCCACCATGCCACACCATGCATATTTTATAACAGCCAGTTTTAAAAGCCAAAGGAATGAGGAATGCCTGGCTAGTCAGCTGGGTTATCTGTATGCCCTACTTCTTTTCTGGTTCAGACACTTTTTGTTTTTGTTGCAAATAAGCAGGGAACTGGACAGAGGCTGTGTAGTGGGAATAAAAGCAAAATTCTACAATGTGTGACAATAGAATCAAAGGTAGAAAAGACAAATGCATTGATGGTTAGCAATGCATTTTCCAGCTTCTATTTTCTTTTCTTTTTTTTTTGATCGCCAGAGAGATGACAAGTGAGGATGACATGAACAATGTTCTTTAGGTAAAACACATTTATCATTGTATGATGCTGATAATAATATATGCAGGGTATTTGATTGTCTAATCACAGCTGACTGTACTCCATATTACCTGTTTGCATGTGCACGTCAGCTAAGGTGTTAACTCTGTGGTAAGTCAGCATCCAAGCCTGTCATCGCTGGCAGCATTAGGCTGGCTCTGTCAGTGTAACACAGGATTACGGCACTTTGTCATCCATTTGTCGGCCCTGATGGCGGGGAGCGGAGGATTCTGAGGTCGACTAAGAGTCACTTCTGTCACATACACTTTAAAAACTCATGGTGCCTCTCTCCCCCTCCCGTGCGAGACGATCGGCTCTTCTACAAGAAAATGGATGGATATTGCTGTGATGCCGCCGGACAAGCTCAATGTAAAAAGGCTGTCGTCTAGTGAGAGATCCTCAATGAGGGTATTGAGTTCAGGTAGATGGCAGTGGATTTGTGGATTTGTTTGTGCATGCAGCAGCTCACCTGGTGTACTTGAGGCTCTCAGCTCCGCTTAGCATGAAGACAAAGTTCAAGAACGGGCTGTGTGGAGACAATGATCTGAGACTGAAACGGTCTCCAGCACAACCTGACGTTACAGTGTAATACAGTATAAGGCCACTCAAGCGCAGCCCTCTCATTAGTCTGAGGTGAGGCGAGACATTATGTGTTCAACTTTCATTTGCATGTTCAACTTTCATTTGCCCAGTCTACACCTTGCAGCAAAATGCTGCATTGTGTGTGTGTGTGCGTTGTGTGTATTTATTAGTTATAATGTATCATACTGTTAATTTATATTATGCAAAATAAATTAAAAGCAACAACAGGGTTATCCTGTGTGATCCCAGGGGTTCTATTTGCAACTCATTCACAGCAGCGGCGCATGGACTTCATTAAAGTAAAAGGAAGACCATAATAATGTTTTTTATATAAATGAGCTTGTGTGTGTGTGTGTGTGGTACAGTTTGTATGTGTAAAACAATGCAGGTGTGATATGAGATTTTTAAAATAACCCGTGAACTGCTGCCAATCCATGTGAACTGCATATTTGCAATGACCCCAGCAGTAACCATTGTGTGTGGCATGAGCATCCCCTACATTTGAACGACCGTTCCCTGCAGATGTCCGTACTTAACGATGCTATCAGAGAGTTATGGCAGTAGCCAGGACACTGAATTACTTTAAGTCTTTTCTGACTTTCCTATAGCACAAAAAGAAAGTGTGGTGCGTCGGTGACTGCCAGTTGATGACTTGAACTATATACTATTATCTGATTTAATAAAGAGGGGTTGTAACACGGCCTCTGGTCGGTGAATGACTGAGTCACCACAGGAGTGGTAAATAACTCCATCAGAATGGATTGAAAGCTGAACATGCCATGCCTACTGTTGTATTAGGTTAGGTGTGTTTAATGATTAGAAGTTTGTAAGGTTTTTAATCAAGAGTTTATGTCTCCTCCTCTCTGAAACAAATGGACATGGTAATTTAAGCCAGTCAAAAAGAGGAAAACGTTTGTTTCACGTGAAAAACGTGAACTTCCGAGGCTGTGTCGATCAGCTGACCTCTGCGGTAATATGGGATTTATATGACCATTGATTGAAGGCCGATCCAAATGTAAAAAGTCACGATGTGACTTGAATTATTCAGAGCGTCACTGACTTAAGAATCCATGACGCGTGGCACTCACACCAAATGTTGCACCTTCGGGCTCAGTTTAACTGCGTTGCCTTTGCAACAGAGCTAATCTGATTACATACTGAGTATTAGCAGCATTACAAGTTTTAACACTGTCCTCCAATCCGACCTATTTCTTCCTGTGGTGAGCCAAGCCAAGCCCTCCTGAACGAAGCCAACTGGCTCCTCAGCTAAGTCTGTAAAAAAAAAAACTTCACCTGATGTGGATTGAAGCAAATGAAAATGAGCATCCTTGTTTGTTTCTCCTGTCGTCTAATCCTTCTGCATGTGTGTCCGATTCTGCGTGTTAACCCTTCGATGTGTGCGCTGACACGCAGCAGACTGCGGTGGCCTGTAATAGCAAACAGAGTCTGCAGAAAGATTAAGAGAAACCCCTGAACAAATCTGATTGGTGATTGGCATGTTTATCAACCAATTAGACTGCGAGATTGGCATGTTGCCCGTATTCTTTGACATACCACAGCCCTTGAGTTTGCTTACAATGTGATGATGTTCTCCAGCATCTGTGATGTGTATGCAGCATGGACCATTTAGCCAGCTGAAATAAATATAGCCAACACAAATCATAGCAACACTTGAGATCCTTATTTGTAGTGCTTTGGTGCTTTTATTTTTACCATTTTTATTCAAAACTGTTGCTTTTATAAATCACAATTAATAAGGAGGAGAGGAAATGGACTTAATGCTTTAAAACAGCGATAGACGGTCCCGGTCCGTTAGTCGTTAGGTACCAGGCTGTACAGAAAAATATAAACTTACATTATTTACGTTTTATTTATTATCCGAGTCTGAACAATGTTTTATTTTGAAAAATGGCCAAATTCTCTCCGTTACATCCGTCTACGACTCACTGTTGACTCATGTGAAGATGCTTGTCTCAATCATGTGATGCATTAAGGCTAATATTAAACCCACAAGCCAGCAAAATGAGTAAAAAAACCAGCGTCTTTGTAAAGAAAGCTGCATTTAACAGATAATACCAGGAGGCCGATTTAAAATATGGATTTATCGCGACAGGTGAGCCCCGGTGTGAGCAGCCTGGTTGTGATTGTGTGTAATGGTACAAACATTAAAACAGCATTGATATGTTGGGGAAAGCGTGTTGATTGTGCTCTTTCTTTTTTTTCCCCTGATGCAGCATCCTGTCATTGTGTCAAAGGGGCATTATTCTAAGGTGGTGGGAGGACAGCTCTAAACGACTAGATGAGAAATACACAAACCTTCCGCTCACAGCAGCCGATGTGAAGATCGGGACAGCGGGGCCCGTCACATCGATGTGTTCTGGTTTGACGGCATTTTCAATAGATCTTGGTTCAACAAAGTTCTTCAGCCCTTTTTCAAACATAAAGTCGAAGAGCTGGAAGCAGCTATTATCATTATTATAACCATGTTTGTCATTTTATTAGCGCTTCAAATGAAAGCAATTACCCAACCTTTTGTTTGTAATATAGGCGCAAAAATGAACTTCCTGATTTAACGGTCAGCTGGAGATGCCTCCAGCAGGGAAGAGCATTTCCGATTTCTTCTGGCATTTTGTAAATTACACATCTGCTTTAATTTGAGCTCTTGAATCTACCGACACAGTTAATAATGCCACACTTTTCCTACGGCAACTCTGAGCTACTTCCAATGAATTCTGACCTTTAAATGGTCACATGTGAAAGGCAGGAGTTACGTTGCAGGGTCTGAGACTCATTCAGTGTGAGCATCTCTGTCTGGCAGAAACATTTCTGACAGGCTCCCTGGCAGCCGGCTAATGGCGTCATCAGTATCAGCTTAAGTAATCAGGCCCTCTCAGGAAAAAACAGCACTTTCTGTTCTCAACCGAATGCCAGCATTCGTCACTAAGAACCCCAGAAGATGCTCATAACTCCGACTGCAATATTTGGCACATATGATATAACCATGAAACTACAGGAAGCAAACAGCAGCAGCATTGCCCTCGGAGTGGCAGGTTTGTTTTCATGGTCCTTCTCAGAAGAAGCGTCTCAAAGGCAGCATGTTTAGCCAGACCCACATAAAAATGCTGCCAGAAATAGTCAAGCTAACACAAAAAAAAACTGCATGTACCCAAACACATCACACACACACACACACAATCCTACACGCCTACATGCCAACAGCGGTGCATTCTGGCACGGCGATGGAGCCGATGGCACTGATTGAAACATTCCTCTTTAGGCTGGAACCCTAAAGAGGCATGTTTCTGTCTTCTGGTGGGCAGCCATTCACCCCCGACAGTGTCACAGGGACGCAAACCGCACCACCTCACCCCCCTCCTCACACCAGAAAGCACTCTCTCTTTACCTCATTCAAACCGCCGCTGTGTTTTAACTGCGTTTTCACCATCTCTCTCTCTCCAGGAGATTACATGCAGAAGAAATCCAAATCTCAACCCGACAAAAACAGCAAGCTCCCAGCACAAGCTATACTGAGCCAGTCCACCCTGCCGTACATCTCAGCATACATAAACTGATGCAGCCAAAGGCCAGAGGAAGAGCCACCGAGTCAAGACATATGAAAATCAGCCCAGCAGAGGGAGTGCGCGAACACTCAGGGAGATTCAAGTCATGAACCATAAACAGCTACACTGGAGGTTGCTGAAGTGTCTTTGCACTCACTGCACTTCCTGGCGCCTTTACCTACTACTGCATAATTCATTAATTTCACCTCTATATAGTAGGAGGACCACAGAGTGCGAGAGATGAGGAGCGAGTAGTCGCGTGTCCATCATGCTTTCACGATCCAAGGGTGAGTTGAAGATGTTACGGCCTGCTCTTCTGAAAAAAAAATGGATGTCCGATGATGTACCGATCTGGATCGATGGCAGCAGCTCTAACATAGAAAGTCTTGTGGGGCTGTCACTGGTGTCACCATGCAGAAAGGCAAAAGTACTGAAGGGTGCTACATGATGACAGTGAGGCTTAAACACGAGGGCACAGCAGAATACATAAATGTACGTGACCCGCTCACACCGGCAGACAGGTAAGCATTCACTGTCACGTTGCCTGCAGGGCTGCAAGTTAAAGAGGACAAGAAGACATATGGATAGCTTAAGCCTTAAGGTGAGGGCAAACCAGTAGCCCAAAGAAAATACACAAAGATAAGAAATGGCATCGTTACAGCCTCATCCAACCACAGAACAAATCCTATTGTGACAAGATGCAGAACTCACAAGAATAATGGCGAGCTTGATTGGCAGATGTAATAATTCAGACACAGGAATTCATCAATTGTGACGGCTCTGTGTGTGTGTGTGTGTGTGTGTGTGTGTGTGCGTGGGTGTGTTTTTGACAGGCTGCTGTTTGAGAGAATTGTTCAACTTATGGGCAGCATGAAACCAGAATGCAAAACCGAGAGGCCAACAGTGCGTGCGTGCGTGCGTGCGTGCGTGCGTGCGTGCGTGCGTGCGTGCGTGCGTGCGTGCGTGCGTGCGTGCGTGTGTATGTGCGTGTGTAGGTGTGTGTGTCGGCCACACTTTTTGCCATTATCACTGTCCTTCTGTTCTCCTTCTCCTCGACAGCACATTGATCCACCGGTGTTCTTCTTCCCAATCCATTTAGTCGTGAGGATGCCGATGGACTGGCTGGGACTTGTCACAGCAGGAAAATTACAGGTGGGGTTAAGAGCAGTAGCAACGGCTCATTCCATCTCAGCTAATGCACCAACACTCCCAGTCGAAGGAAGTCCTCTAAAGGGAACGCAGCAGTCATCAATAGATCTGCGATGTGCCTGCTATGGCATGACTTATTTTTCAGGATGGTAGACACCCCTCCTACAGACATGCTTGCTGCATGTTGTGATAGTTTAAGCATTGCAAATACTGTGATTGATGTAGGGCACATAAAAAGGGCGGATTTTATTTTAACGAAACTCAAACACTGTAGGAGAATCATCAAATAAATGAAGTGAATGGATCTCTTTTAATGATTCACTATCACTAGAGTTGACATGCGGGGCACCCTGAGGGACACCCGAGAAGCTAAGAGCAAACAGGCCAGTCTGGGGGAATAAAGGTAAACACTGCAAATGATAAGCTTAATCTTCTTATCTCTAAGTCCTTAAAATGTGATTCTATCAAAAACTGTGTCACTTTAAATGTTTCTCTCTTTCTCTCTGCTTCAACGCTCATTTACTTTTATCCCTCTTCAGATTCGCTCCGCTTCAAACTGTGTCACACGAGAGAAGAGGAGTCTAGGAAAGATGGGGAATGGAAGAGGGAGGCTTGGAAACATGAGAGGATAATTAAAGCACCCAGATGGTACTCCCTCACTAATAGTCCAAATGATCAGCAATGGGGAAGGTTCAGGCTCAGAGCAGAGGCTGCTGAGGTTTTACCATGACAACTAGATCGCTGCTGGAAAGGAGGCTAACAGCCTCTGATTGGAAGGAATTGGCTGTAACAATCCTGCAGACAGCCATCTTTAACCAATCATGTGTCAGAGGTTAATCAACCACATGTCACTCGATCCGAAGCGAAGCCAGACCAAAGGGTGTCGACTGCATTAACCTCTCCAGCCTGCCGGGCTCTGTCAGACACAGGTTGCTCTGTGCAACAGAAATGAAAGCCTGTAGCAGTTGCACTTCCCTTACAAATCCATATGTGTCGAATTGACATGACTCTGTATGAAAGAGCCTTGCACGCAAACATTGTCAGCGATTTTGGGGAGGATCTTTTTTTTTTTATTAAACGACAGCGTATCATACCAAACGATGAATGACAATGATGACATGTGTGCATGGAGAGGAGTGGAGGGTAAGATTCAGTGTACGCACTATCACCAGGGCAACAGGAACAGTAAACAGGAACAGATAAAAATCACAACAGCTTTCATTAGCCAAAGCTGTGATGAAAAATATTCCTGAAGACTGTTTTCCACCACTGAAAGGAGATGATGGAACTGACATCATTACCTCTGCCATTATTATGTTATTGACACTGTTTGTTTGTTTGTTTGTTTGTTTTCGTTTGCTACAGAAAAATTGCTGGATGGCTTTTGATGAAAAACCTGTAGACGGGTTTTCATCTTACTTTGATCCCATTACATTTTGAGAGCGCTCCGGATACCCGTCTGGATACAATTTTCTGAAAGCTAACAAGAAAAAAGTAGACTAGAAAGTCACAAGGAAGAAACATGTGTTGTATTTGCATAACATTTGGTGTGAATTCCACCATTGTTTATACGTGTATTCCTTCATTTGTCTTCCTCTTGAGATAAAACTCTGACGGCTGAGAATGCAGACTGCTCTATTATCCCTATTCATTCACTTTATGTCTAACAAAATACAAATAAACACTGCCTGTGCTTCAACATTCCCTTGTGGTTAATGCTAAATTACTCTTTATATACCTCTTAATCAATTTATCACCGATAGAAGGGATATCAGGAGCACTCAGTTCTTTACGTGTCAGGTAATTAATGCTGCTGTTTTTCATGGAACAGCTTGTGCTCAGCTTTGTACCTGCGATACCTGTATATATATATATATGTGTGTGTGTGAATAATAAATGCAGAACGTTTATTTTTCATGCTGATAGAAGGGCATGAACAGTGACTTTGATACAGACTAAAATAAGTTTCCACGCCTCTTTATTCCTCGCCACCATCTGCCCTCTTTTCCATGTCTTGCGCCTCTCAGTGACGGCTGAGATTGATAATAGGCATTTATCTGTGGAGTGCAGGCTCTCCTAGTGGGAGACAATTACACATTTTCCCAGCCGCTCATGCAAACACACACACACACACACACACACACACTGCAGGTTTGGCAGTTTTCCATGTAGGCTAATTGCATGGTATCTGACAAGGTCTCAAACCAACTGAGTTTAATCATGATGAAATGATGTTTGCCCGAGCAAGTCAAAGTAAAGCCGCTTTCCTCCACAGGACCCTCCATACTGCTGATTCTGCAGACCGTGCTTGATGTTTAATTGGGGGGGGGGGGGGTGGACTGCAGCTGTTTGTAAAAGAAGGTCGTTTGAATTAGAGCGTGGAGGTCAGCTGGTGGCTGCGTCTTAATTTAACCATGCAATCGATGATGCAGCTTTAAATGAAATATGATCACTTTCTTGTCAACATTTCATTTGTAGTGTTCTATTTCTGAGTCTGAAGGCAGTCATGCCTTAGAACGTGAATCTGTAATAATACAGACTGTTGCTTTGAGTTAATTTCAGCATGCAAATACGTCCATAAGGAAAATGTTAAACATGCTAACCTTTGTTAATTAGTTCTAATTTATTAAAACGTAGCTGAGTCTTTTGGGCGTGTCATTCCTTCTGTTGATACACAAGTGAAACAGACGAGTACAATTATAATATAGTGGCCTGTAATCTATTAGATTAATTTTCTTTTTTTTGCATGAATGTCTGTAATGAATTCCTCCAATGATAAAACATTTTACATACATGTGCTTTGCTTTTGCGTGACTTGACCAATCAGAGAATTATTAAGAGCATAGTTTTGCAAATGAGACATTAAAACAAAACATTTTATATATTTGTTTTTGATGAATCCTAAAATTACAATGGGACTCCATGTCCAAAGTTCAAAGAGGCTCACCACTACTAACCTAAAAGGCAGCTCCAGAAACTCAAACCATCTCGATGAAACCCGGGAGACTTGGGATGCTGTCCCACCTTGAAACAAGACTGGAACTTTCCAGGCCTTTGGATCAGAGGAAGCATAAAGCTGAAGCATAGAAGTGATGATCTGCTGCTGCTCTGCTTCCTCAGACACTGGAAACTGGCTGCATGTCGAGGGTAATGGATTCCATCGAGCATCAGGCAACAAGCTGAAACTTTGGAATCTTTAGACGTTCCAAAGGGACAATGATCCCCAGATGACTTGATTTCAGGAGAGGAAACCTTTTGAGGTGGCCGTCACCTGTCCTTACTTGAAACACAATGTTTACCTCCGCCAAGGAGGTTATGTTTTTGATGGTGTTTGTTTGTCTCTGTCTGTTTGTCTGTTTTTTAAGCAGGATTTAGGAAAAACTGCTGAATGGATCTTGGTATAAAAAAAAAATCTGAAGATGTGTCTTGGTCTAACTTAGATCCCATTAAATTTTGAGAGTGAGCCAAATACCCGTCTGGATAAAAATAAGAATCTGGATTTTCCCATTTACTTATAATGTTTTCATCCTGCTTACTGATTCCTCTGTTCAGATGATGAAAATACCATGAACCCCACAGACGGCAGCGTTTCTGAGGCTCAGGAAAACAGATGCTGGCCTTTACTCAAATTCAGTTGTCTAACAGAATAAATCCAGGAAAATGTCAGGCGTTTTTAAGAGACATCACATGATACATTTTACTCCTCTTGATTCTTTTTACTCCTCATATTCCTCCGCCCTCTCCTTTCGTCCCTGTCCTTCTCCCTGGCGCCTGTCTGTCCAAGATAATGTCAGCGACTCCAGGGTGGGCAGCACAGTGTGATCCGCCGTCCTTCATATGTGTCTCCACACTGTCTTGTTCTTCATTTCTCTCCTCACCCTCTCTTTTACACATGGTTTCCCTGATTTGCTGTCTTTTTCTTTTTGATGAGCTCCCCTCCTCTTCCTCTTTCTTTCTCTTGCACTGTCAGATTTTAGAGGAAGATAAAAGTCACTAAGCTTAGAATGATCTGGCTCTGTTAAAGGTCACACTCCTAATCATCTTGGATGATTGCGAACAGAACCAGCAGCAGTCATTAGCAGCACTCCGGAAGGGTGTGTGTGTGTGTGTGTGTGTGTGTTCATGAAGGAGAAAGATAAGAGTTTGAAATATAGAACTGTGTCCTCAAGAAACACAAGTCAAAATTAACAATATTGAAATGTGAAAATGTGCCTTAGTCCATGAGGAATGGACTAAGACTCCTCAGGCATGCTACCAGAAGCTGATGACTGGATATGCATCACATGTGCAGCCGATCAGATCATGTAAATTGTCTATACTCTTGTCCTTAAAGGGTTGAGTAAATGTGAAACTGCAGAAGTCCGTTTAAGTTCGATTTTGTGTCACATTTGAAGACAAATACTCAGTTGTGTTGAGCTGTTTGGGCACTTCATGCTTGAGTTGACTTTTGCAAATAGCTGATGAATGGTATAATTTGTCAATATAACCTATAATAAAACCTAATATACAATGGGGTTGACTGATGTTATTTCCGGCTGTAGATCATGTTGGTAACGGAGTAAGGGGGGGGGATCCTTCTGAAAACCATACATGTGTTTATTAACAAGAAAAACCTTTAAAGACAGCAGCAGCATAACCTAGATGGTGATTTCAAATCCCGCTTTGTCGGTGGCTTTTAACTTTACAGTATCCGGTAGTTGTGACCAAAGCAGCAGAGATGACAGCGTTCCTGTCAGGGCCGTGGCGGCCTATCCTACTTTCATCAGTCAGTCAGCATTTTAGCAACTCCACCCCGGCTCTCTGCCTGATATAGCTCTTTATCAACTCCCTGATGCTATCTATTCATCCGACTTGCTATCATTCCTTCGGCCCTGAAGCATATCTTTTCCCTTCTCCACAACCTCCTTGATGTCCCCCCCCCCCCCCGACACCTCGCTCTCGGTGTCTCCCCCTCCGCCGCTGCGTGTGGATCGATGACTTACCGCTGTGTTGAATGTCAGCTTGTCTGACAGAGGACACACCGGCTGCTGGAGGGACGGCAGGGGACGAGCTCTGTCTTCGTACCCCCCCCCCCCCCACCAACAGCATCGGGGCAACGGTCACGGAAGCTTGTGTGCATGAATGTGTGGATCTGGCGCGAGGACACCATTGATTCTTTCCAGTCACCTTCACTCTGCAAAGCAGCGGGGCAAGTAAAGGGCGCAGGAGGCTCAGCGCAGACAGCTCAGGGGAATGTGTGGTGTCAAAGGTCATCTGTGGTAAAAACACAATAAGACACAAGCAGACATTTGATTTAATGCACTATGTCTGTACTGGTCTAATGATACTCTTATTTACAGCAGTTGCTCAATCCGTTAGTGTCGAAGAAGCAAGTTTCTCTTTACGTCCTTTCTTTCTGCACTCACATCCCCAAATAATGACCAACCTGTCCCATACTGAGACAAACATACAGGCTCCTTGATATTCCGAGTGCTAAAAGTGCCGATGAAGGAAGAGAAATGTAATTCTGACCATTTGTAATGTGCGTTCCCAAACTGAAGTCCCAGTGACTGTTCCCAGAATAGATCCTTTCTAAATTCATGGAACAGACCACAACAGATTGTCTCTTTAAAATTTTAAAAAACCTCTTTAAATTTCTACAGGTATTTATAAACAATGAATACATGGAATGTTGAATAAATAATGAAGCAATACCCCCCTACACACACACACACTCCACCTGAACTCACCAAAGGTCAATCTCTTTAATCTCAACTGACACAATCATTATTAGTTTTTCCTCCACACCTCTCATGAATATGGCTACACATGCACGCACATAAGTGAGTTTGTGTACACGTGTACACACACACACATAACCTGGCTTGTCCTCCATTTCTAGCTGTTGACACCTACGGAACATGTAGATTCATGTTGCTGCTATTACCCTCGTGACTTCCCACCCATCAAACCAAAGGAAATGTGTCCTAACTGATGCTTCTCCAGCCAAAATGTTTTATCAGGAGAAATATCATCCTCTGTCTGATGGAAGGTCGCGATGGCTTTAATTTCACACATGTGTGGGCACAATGGACGTGAGCACGGTGCTGTGCACCGCTGGGAATGGGAAATGTATGTGTTTCTTTACTTACGAGCAGAGCATGGCCTCGAGAGCCGTGGATCACTCACGGTCTCCAATGGGACGCCACGGAGGGGGCTGTCAGTCTCATGGGAGGCTCTCATAGCACCAATCCTCATATTAGTAGTTACTGTGTTGTGATGGAACAACATGTGGCAAAGACAATCCTGTAGGAAGGGCAAAGGCATTAATACTTCCTAAGACTCCAGCTCTTATTTGATATGCATTTATTTTTTTTACTTCTCTTTGCTTTTTGGGCTTATGGAAACCTGATTAACTCTTTCAGTGCCAATAACATCTAGAGACGTTTTCTTATAACCCAAACATTCACTGCCAACCCTGCCATTGGAATCTGGCAATCTGTGACGGTCACAATCACAATAAAAATAAAATTGCATAGCAGTGGCTGGCACTGAAAGAGTTAAGTATATAAACTAAGGAATCCCTCTATCCTTCTTTCTGGAAGCCATCTATTGGCAGTGCTGAGCTGTTTAGACTGAAACAAGCTCAATGTGCAAGGCCTTAAAGGATTCTTCACACGCTCGCTCCTTACACACAAGTGTCTTCTACTGTTTCTCCATTGAGCTGACCCTGACAGGACATGGCTGGTTAGGTTTTACAACACAGAGAGAGAAAGAACGAGGTCAGCTTGGGCGCATAAGATAACATATCGCCCTTATAAACTGATAACAGAAACTCTGATCTGGATGCTGTTCTACAATTGTTATGAAAATCAGCAAGGGGAACAACGTTTACGGTCAACAGCGGACAGGCTGCCAGCTTTTATTACTCCCAACATCCAGATGACTCTGTGCAGTGGAGGCCCTTCACAACAATAAACAACAATACAAACAGTGACCTTACTGGTGCCGTTTATTGCATAAGATGTAAACTTTGCAGCCCCTGGTGAGCAACAGGGCTGGTGCCTGTGCTGCAAAAGACACAGGTGTCATCCAACTTTTTACTGCAGTCTAGACAGAAAAATAAATGTTATTCAAATTATTCATCTTAACAACACAATTGCATTTTCAGCCACTAATTCCAGCCTGGGCTGAAGTGGTAGACCCACCAAAGCAATGCGCTGGAACCATAATGCTATATATATAAGCATAATCACTGGATAAGGTGGTTGGCTTTGGACATCATCTTATAAACAGCTCGAGTCTTTATCGAGGTTTACTTGTTGCCTATATATGAGATATTTATCCAGCACTACATTTTTGCAGAGGTGCTCTGTGCAGAAAACACACATTTCACGACTTGGCGCGTGGAACTCATTGTGCACCAACATCACATGCATACACACACACACTGCACCACGAGGTTGCTCCGGGAGATGCATTGCTAAAAAGCTAAGCTGGTGGGCTTCAACTCTGAGCTGTAACAGTGTGACAAAGCTGCAGCCAACGACAACAGTGAGACAGTTCATTTTTAATATTAGCCATAAAGTAGACAACTATCTAACTGTTGTGGATGGGGTGTGAGTTTTGGAGAAGGTAATCTAGGATGGTGCCCGTTCTTTGACATTACTGTCCTGGCCCCATCTTTCATTGGCATTAGCATTGCGTTCTCTGGTTGCATGATCCTGGCTGATTACCAGCAGTCATAAATGATGACAAAAGCCATATACTGTTATAGGAATGCCGTAAACTAAAAGAAAAACCTGCAACCGAATGGACATTGAATGATGACGTAGTGATTTTTAAATGTATGTGATGCACAATAATTTTTGTAACATTTACAGCTGTTTCATTTTCATTGGAGGGTCAGTCTCACATTGGATCTAAACTAAATACTGAGGGCCTCATGAGGACTGCCATCAGGACATTTTTAAAGTCGGAATGTATTTATGTTTTTGGCTTAAAAGCCTTTCCGTAATGGGTTATTTTATGCATTAAAGGTGTATATGTTTTAGTCCAAATGGGCTGTAAAAAATACATTGTTGCGTAATTACATTGATACCTTCAAAAATAACTTTTTGATGGTCCTGACAGAACACAGCTCTTCACAAAAATGGTTGAAAGGCAGAATGAGTAAACAATTATGTGTTTTAGAATAGATTGCATCTTACATTTGACCACCATTTACAACTGCTGCACAGTTATTGTTTCTCTGGACAGTTTTCTTTTCTTCATAAATTACATGAAATTTTCAGAATTCTGCACTGCTTTTCCAAACCAAGCACAATCCTCTATTCTCCTCATATGTATACAGACTCACGCATCGTATGACGCCACCCTCAACAATTCACATAACTTACGAGTAGCATAACAAATTTACAATTGTATACAGTACAGTGTAGCACAATTGAAGGTATTAAATAACTGAAACATGAACACATTGTTATTCCTGGAGACAGACGTCTCCATTGAAATATGAGTGCAGGTGCTTGTTTGTCTTAATTTACGTCAGCCTTGTAATCAACTGGTGACCTGTCCAGGGTGGACAGCCTCCAGCTGTGTGGTATGGGTTGTTTCCTCCCTCCCTCCCTCCGCTTTTTTGTTTTTCCCCAGCCAGAGATTGCTTTAAATTTTCTCTTGTTTATTTCTTTTCAAAGAGAGAGAGATCAAAGATAGTTTATTATTTGAATTGTGCCTCTTTGTCTGATGCATTGTGGGCCCTTAGATTTAGTTAATATCGCACCAGCAGTACATTGATATTAAAACATATGCACCAAATGTACTCATTTGTTTCACCACTTCATTTCCCCGCTGTACATAATCATGTAATACCTCAGGCAGACGCTGCAGCTGAATACCTTAATCGTGAAAGCTCGACGCGATCCCTGTGGTCGAGCCCAGACTCTGGGCTCCAGGATTTCTGTTCTCTGTTGCATTTCAAATCACATGTCCTTGTTAGAGAACACACGTTTATTCAAGCCAATAAGCCCACACTGATATCTAAAGGTCAATTGCATGCCATCTGTTTGCTATTTGACCTTTCTTCCTAAATGCATTTTTCTTTGAACTCATTTAATAAATTACATTTTCCTCATTCTCACTCTTTTTTTAATATAAAACTGCAGATAATGGTATTTTGTCACCACAATTTATGCAATGAAAACATGCTTATATTTGAGTAATAGAGGAGTAATGGTTGCTATGTGAGAGTGTGCAGTGCAATTTGCTTTAATAAGTAGAACTACTAATATTATTGCGTGCCTCAGGACTAGATTTCACAGTGTTTCACTGCCTGAGGTTAGATGTCGAGGATCAGAGTGGTTGCTCAAATCAAGACAGCCCCATTCAGGAAAATGTCAAATAAAAAATGTAATTTACTCTCAAAGGGCGTCATTGATCGTTTGAAGCAGCAGGTAAACCATTAAAATTATATAGCACGTAGCATATTTCTGTCTCTTTAGCTCTCCTTATAGAGTGAATCGTAGTGGTTTGTCTGAAGAGGTTTGACTATTTGAAAAACTCTTATTTCAAACTTGAAACCACGGTGAGCGAAAATCAAACCTCTCATCATCAGCCGCATTTTCAAGATAGCCAGGCAGAGAGTTATTGACTTTGCTGTTTATGACATATTTATTCTTTCCACTGACCACTTGCGTATGAAGGCTCGCAAAATATAGATCCACAGACCATACAGAAGGCAGAGTGAAAGTTCAGTTGTTTAATAGTGAAATTGGTCGATACACACACACAGACCGTTCATACAACGAGTGGCATCCAAAGAGGAGGGCAAAGAAGTACAAACTAAGATGTACGGTCATACATGAAGACAGGAAGAACAAGAAAAATGCTTTAAAACTCGAGATGTATCCAAATTGGAACGATATGACCTTCTCCGAAAACAACTGCACAAAGGCTGAGCCCATGCGTACGGTTACGTAGTGAAAGATAGCCTCTATTTATTCGGTTGTGCAGCGCCATATTCAGGATGCCTCCTGGACGCCTCCCTGGGGAGGTGTTCAGGTCAAGCCCCACCAGGAGGAGGCCACAGGGATGACCCAGGACACACTGGAGCGACTATGTCTCTCGGCTGGCCTGGGAACGCCTCTTGATCCCCTCGGAAGAGCTGGAAGAAGTGGCCAGGAAGAAGGAAGTCTGGGCTTCCCCGCTTAGGCTGCTGCCCCCCGCGACCCGGCCCCGGATAAGCGGCTGAAAATGGATGGATGGATGGATGGATGCAGCGCCATGCAGCAGAGACAGACTGCAAGGAATCAAAGTGTAGTCCTTTTCTCCTCACAGTCCATCTGGAAGGGAAAAGACCAGTTAGCTGTTTGATCGCTCGGCCTGTGAGGATCGGGCTGAGAAGAGACAGTTAAGCATAAGAGTCTAACAGAAAACCACCACAACCAAACACTCATCCATTGTACATTGCATTGAAAAGAATTTAGCCACAATACAGGAATAAGTTTGGCTTTGCAGATGCTACTGCTTTTTGTGTGTGAGTGTGTGTGTGTGTGTGTGTGTGTGTATGTGTGTGAAATTCATTCAATCGCCGAAAAACTGCAAACACAGTATGATCTTTCATATTCAAATAAAGTTTGCGTTGTAGAATATAAGATAAAATAATTTGCTACGCTTATCTTCCTGAAATTGTGTCCACCATGTCACGAGAAATTAAATAAAGTTGTATAGATAGAATTATGTGTTCTAACAGTTTAATTTTAACTTTACTGATAAAATCGTTCCTTTTTTTACAACTTTTCTCACACTACGCTGTTTTGCTCACTAACTTCTGATTACAGATTCTATATCTGCTGAGTCATGTAGAGAAAAGGGGCAAGGAGCAATAAAAATGTGCAGAATAACCCAATTGGTTTGTGTGTGTGTGTGTGTGTGGGGGGGGGGGGGGGAACAAAGTCAGGAGGTTAGCAAGGAGAATAAATAAGGCGATGAGAGAATGTTTAGATTTAGTCAATATTTTGTCACTATGCCGTTCATTTGTTTAAACTAAAATAGTTTTTTTCACAATAAAGGCAGGTAAACACACGTTGACCCATGTCCAGTGAAGCTAAATAGTAATTAGTGAACGGACCTTGAACTGGTCAGATTAAAGGGCCTGTTCCAGTTTACTGTAAGGTTTACTATAATGAGAAAAGAGTTGCATTTGGTGTACTGCACGGGCTTTACAGTTGTCACATACACTACCGTTCAAACATTTGGGGTCACCCAGGTCTTTTCCATAGCTTCTCTAACCAGCTAAACTGTTTTCAGTTGTGCTAACATGATTGCACAGGGTTTCTAATCATCCATTAACCTACTGACGCAATAAGAGAAATCTAGAGAGAATTTCTCTCTACCCAGCACGTTAGCATTTAGCTGACCAACCTATCGGATCGGCTAAATGGGTTTAAGCCCAAAAGCAACACTTTCCCTCACCCACCTAAGAATAGCCTGCGGCCAACATTTTTGCAGCAGCTCACGTCTAAACCCTGCTGAGTGTCCAACGCACAAAGTTGTAAATTCTCGACGAGCCATTCTGCTCTGGTGCCGACAGTAGAACTACCAGATGGTTTAGATTAGAGAGAAAGCACAATAAAACACTTTAGCACATTTGGCTGATAGCCTTTTGTGAGAGGTGTGTGTGTGTGTGTGCGCGCGTGATTATACTAGTGAGAATGGTTGTACTCAAGTACAAAACGAAGCACACAGATGGAGAGAAGGAGAAGAGATGTGAAATTAGACATTTTATCTTTAGGTTACACACACACACACAAGCACAGACACATGCACACACACAAATGAATTTATATTTAATCTACAAACATAAGAAATTATACAATATTATGATTATTATGAAAAAATGTCAAAATTATCTTGGTGTGAAATTGCTCTCTTATTTCAGGAAATTGAGGAAAAATAAAGGAGAACATTTTTGTAAAAACAAATTAATCTGAGGTTGACTTGTTAATGTAAAACTCTGATAGCAACCATTTTTTTTTTTTTTTGTCAGTCGGAAGACCCTCGGAATGAATCAGAATGAGAATAAGAATGTTTGCCATTCATTTTTGTCGTCACACCTTTTCTCCCGTCTGTGCTGCCCACTCCTTCAGACCTGAGAATTTACAGGTTGTAGTTTAAAAAAAACAAGAGCTGCCAAGTGAATCAGGTCTGCTGCAGTTCCTTTGAAATGAAAACGGCAAAGAAAACATGTTAACCCGTGTAAAGCCCTCGATCTACGCCGTCATGTTGCATGATCCCAATTAGCCGAGCAATCATCATACCCCAACTGTCTTGTCGTGCATCAGCAACAACACGGAAACCATCCATCCTGCCGTATGTGCTTGCGTGAGGAGATGCCTGCAGCAGAGCTGTCGTGTTCGAGACCTGAGGAAGTTGCCCCAGCAGATGCTAAGGGAGCGCCGCCCTCGCCCTGCTCGCCTCGTTAGTCTTCTGTTAACATACAAAGACGGCGTGAATTTGTGTGTCTCACCTCGAGCTGTCAGTTTGACTTTATTTTGGCGAGTAGAGGTGCTTTATAATGCAAATGCCACCATGTCCTTTTAGTGAAACCCTGCTAATGTGCCGACCGTGTCCTGCTCGCCAGCAAAAAAAAAAAAAAATGCTGAGCCCTAAAAGTCGGGATCGGGATCGACACTTCTGCTTCTGCCAACACGGAGTTCATATTCCATGAGGAAAGAGAAGGTCTGACTCCAGCTGGGTTCTCCCAGAGCAGTCCATCCTCGCTCAGGTGTCCTCATGACAGAGAATGATTGACTTGAGAATACAAAGGATATTGCATCATGATTATTTTTTTCTCTCTGGAACAGAATAGTTTTATATGGTTCAATAAGTCTCAAAGAAAGAGCATGTTCCTTTTCTTCTGTTGTGGGCACAGATCTATTTCTCATATATTTGAGTGCATTTGGAATTTCTGCCAGGTTATTTAGCCAGAGAATGGAATTTGTATCTGTAGGACTTGATTTGAAAAATTCTAATGGGAATATAATTGTAATCGTAGTGTTTGAGTACAAAAGACCCAAACACTTCGTGCTTGGGTCCGTTCATGTTATAGGTTCTGGAACTGATTCACTTTTTGTCCATTATCCTTTGGGTTTGTTTGTCTTACCAGAGCTTCACCAATAGTCCATGAATGTTATACACACCCCTCATCCGGTTGTCGGGATGCACCGTTTGCTTTTGTGGCCCAGCAGCAACGATCGCTACAGTCTCCTGTAAATTTGGCTTCACATTCAATTCCCATGACCTCTTTCCTCTAATTGGTCATGCAACTCTTGTCTAATGTTGAAACTACCTGCAAAGGAAACCCACCTCCTTTCTCCCGAAGAGATATGTGTGCTTTTTTGTCTCACCAAATACGTCTTTCTTGCGAGTGCTGAAAAAAGCATCAAGGCCTCTCCAAGGAAATGGTGGTAAATTTGTTACAGCGGCGTTCGCTTTGAATGCAACACCGCATGTTGATAAAGCCTGCAGGAGCAGACTGATGTCCTCCGATGTCCTCTATACGTTCACCCAGCTCTCCCAGAACACACGTATATCTCCTCATCCCACTTCATTAGCGTGCCATCCAGGTGTGAGAATGGAAATATAAACTCGTATGCGCACACACACACACACACACACAACGGAGATACACAAATGTACCAAAACACGGCTCCAACAACAAATCAATAAGCGCATCCGATGTGGATCAGCAGCTTGAGGAAAGCACATTTTTTTCTGCCTGCTCGGCTGTTTTTGTTATGAACATGATACTCAAGTCCGCACAGACCTCAGTGCTATTCGGGAAAAGTAATTTTTGCACGCCAGATGCTGTTAGGATCACAGATGTCAGAGTCACACTGAATATGTCACCTCAGGAGAAACGGGAGCTTGTCCACCATTCTGAATTGAGAATTTGTTAAAGCTTTCAACTCTCATCTGTTCACAGTTTCCAGAGGCGCATTTGAATTTGACTGTGATCTATATTTTGCTAAGCTTTCATCATAATCTTTGACAGGTACGTCTGCAATACTGTAATGTAAGTTATGTTTTATATATTGAATTATATATATATATATTGTAAGTTCACTGGTAGGAAATCTTTTTTTTTTTGCATGGCAGAACAAATGAAAGCAAACATGACATCCCTGAAGTTTATCAGATTGATTAATCATCTTGATTACTGATTTAGGAATAACTTGATGTGATATTTTGAGTTATGAAAGCCTTTTTTTAATCTGTTAATCAATCAATCCAATTTTCTTATTACTCTTTAAACGATTCGAATTCCATACAAACAAATGAAAAAGAAGTTAAAATGGATTACGACACTAATGCACATCGTTTAGAGATGAAACAGCAGTAGAGGATGGCTGTTAAGACAATAAAAGAGGAATAAGAAGTGTTCAGAGACCGTAAACCGCCTACAAGGCTCAGCAATCTATCACAGTTTGGAGTTATCTTCCTAACAGACAGACAAACAAATTAACCAACATCAGCATTTCAGTTTTCATTTACATATTAAAAAAATCCATTTAGGAATGCAATTTGGAGTAAGGAGTGGAGCTTTATTTTGGCAGGTACCTTTAGAATTTAGATATACTACCAGATCCGGTGTGTCCGTCACAAAGCTTCTGCCTTTTAAAAATCGTGATCTGCGATCCTGTGGCCGTTAGACCCAAAAACATCCTCACACAATATACTGATGGTGAACGCAAGCCTGTCTTATTGTGCCATTCCAGTAGATTTGGGACACTCCGCACTTATTTTAAACAAGAATGGGATGTGAAATAAATCTTTAATGCCGACCCCCCCCCCCCTTTTTCTTTTTATCAGGAGGTTGTATTCTCATTCCACTGTGGCAGAAAAAGAAACGGCAACACCTTTATCAGGTATTCATTATTTTGCTTGTCCTTGAGCTCTGTACTACGGTGGCCCTGAAGTGCAAAACACAACAACAAATCGTAGCGCACACAATAAAGAAGGAATCGCGCAAACAAGAAAAAAACACGCGCACAAATAAGAAATCGCGCAAACAAGAAAAAACACACACCCAAATAATAAATCACGCAAACAAGAATAGAAAACACACAAACAAGAATGGAAATCACGCAAACAAGAAATGAAATCAATCAAACAAAAAATGAAATCACGCAAACAAGAATAGAAATCACGCAAACAAGAAATGAAATCACTCAAACAAGAAATGAAATCACGCAAACAAGAATAGAAATCACGCAAACAAGAAATGAAATCACGCAAACAAGAAAACTCCAAACCGGAAATGCTAAATATCGGACATGCAGAGGTCCGGATGCTGATTGCTGAGAAAGTTCATTTGTAATTATGGCTGCCACCGAAGACATTATCAGTAATAATTTTGATGCGGGACACACTTATGATGCAATAGTTGACATGCGGTTGGTTCATTGTCCAGAATCCCTTGAAGTCTCTTGCCGCAACCACTGCAATAGTTCGGCCGTTCTTCTTCGGGTAACTTTTTACCACAATGACGGCAAAACATATTTTCGTATCTCACGCTGTTCTCTTACCTACTACTCAATTGCTACTCATTGCTGCTCAATTACGGGAAACCTGTAGCGAAAGTCAGAATGATTGACAGTGCTTCTGTCCAATCAGCAACCAGACCCCTCATGTCCGATATTTAGCATTTCCGGTTTGGACTTGTCCGATATTTAGCATTTCCGGTTTGGAGCTTTCTTGTTTGCGTGATTTCATTTCTTGTTTGCGTGATTTCATTTCTTGTTTGCGTGATTTCGATTCTTGTTTGTGTGTTTTCGATTCTTGTTTGTGTGTTTTGTATTCTTGTTTGCGTGATTTCGATTCTTGTTTGTGTGTTTTGTATTCTTGTTTGCGCGATTCCTTATTTGTGTGTGTATTTTTTTCTTGTTTGCGCGATTCCTTATTTGTGCGTGTGTTTTTTTCTTGTTTGCGCGATTCCTTCTTTATTGTGTGCAATACGATTTGTTGTTGTGATTTGCACTTCAGGGCCACCGTACTGAACTCTGCACACAACACGTGCATGTGATTTCTCATGAGAGCCAACAGACATTTGGTTTTTAGATCTACTGCATCTTTAATGCATTTGGCCGGTGCTAGCTGGACCCTACAGAGAAATAAGCATGTTTATGGCTGGTGCTGCTCACGTAACCAAGTAGTCAGGGTTATAATAGTTTTGGATTTTTAATTATAGTTTAGTTTTAGTTAGTTTTGAATTTGTTTTCTCTAATTCAGTTAGTTTTAGTTAGTTTTTAGAGTGGATTTGTTAGTTTTTATTAGTTTTAGTTTTGTTTTTATTCGTTTAATTTAGTTTTTATTAGTTTTAGTTTTTCATACTTTGTGTTATTTGTCAGATGCAGGATTAAAAAATAATAAAATAATACAACTCAACAAAAGATAACATAAAATAATTTATATTTTATATATAACAATATATAATATTTTATATATAACAGTCCGCAGCATAGCTGCTAACGTGCTACAATCTTGCAGTTAGCTTTCTTGTTTCTCTCCGTCGTAATAAACACATCCCACATGGGGCTGGAGCGCTCGGCGTTTCCTGCCGGCTTCCGTCGCTAGTGACGTCACCAACCCGAGTCTCAACGAGCAGTGACGGGAACAGCCGGACGGAGCCGCTCGCTCACGTAAAACTCCTCGAGCAAAATAAATCATTTTCACAATCGATAAAGATGAAAACGAAGGGATTAGTGTCTTTAATTTTTATTAGTTTTAGTTAGTTTTGTGAATGGACAATACCGTTTTAGTTAGTTTTAGTTTTCTCTTTTAATTTTAGTTTTTATTTAGTTCAGTTAACGAAAATGTTTTTTCAATTCTAGTTTTCGTTTTTTCGTTAGTTTTCGTTAACTATAATAACCCTGCAAGTAGTGATGCAGTACTGATCAGATGTGTTACGATTTCCAAGCCCAACATTCTTGGTGGCTAGAAAAAGCCAGAAACAACAACAACAACAAAGAAACAGCAGTTCATGAAGATTTGCACCTTGTGAAAAGGTGCTGCAGTGAAATCCCCACTTTAACATCATGTCTCTCCTTTTTACCCTCAAATATAATTTCAATATACTCTTTGTCGGATCTCACTTAGAAATACAAGAAGAAATAGAGGGAAATCCACACAAAGTGTATTTCAGTCAAATTTTTACAATGAAATAAAAAGCAATAACTCCAGCCCATACTCATTAAAAGTTATTTGTCATATTTCAACTCCAAAGGCAATGCAGGACCAGAAGACTTTTATTAAACCATTAGCATGCCAATTACTCCAGACGAATAACAACAGGGGGAGCGATGAAGAGACGCACAGCCCCACCAGGTCATTTTAGTTGCAGGGAGCGTATTTTGAAGTGATACCGCACATTTTCATGGCCCATTTCTCATTTAGGCAAATTGTGGGGAAGGTGTCTGGCCTGCTGCTGAAAAACAGCGCTGCCAGTGTAATGAAGGAGCCACATAAAGCACTCCTGGATTTACTGTTTGCATACAATCATCCTTTACGATCAGCATCCACGACTGTGGAAGGTGACACACACACTTTCCCAGAAGCTCAAATGATTTTTAGTTTTTGTTTGTCTCAGGTTAGTGGCTTCAGTTGGGTAACGTGCAACGTGACAAGAGGGCATTAAATATGCCCTGTCTGTGTTCCAAATGCAGCCTCCAATTGTTTCATTTTATTTGGCAATAACCTAAACTAGCTGTGGACTGTGTCTTCTCCTGGTTCATGTGAAACGTGTTTTAAATAGACTGCTTCGGTTAAGGGCATCACCAGTGTCCAGGTGATGGTGAGTCTGTCAAAGGGGATAGAACCTGACTTTTGTTCACGTACATAAACACAACAGAGGGTGACAAGGAATCGAAAGTGCGCGTCTTTCTGTTTTTGTGCTGTATAAAGTGGAGACAGGAAGACAAAGAGGGGGAGTTTAATGGAGTGTCCCAGGGTGAGGGTCCACTGTTCCCCCTCATCAAGCACGCTGGCAGCGCTTTAGCCCCATAATGGCTACCGTCTGGCCTGAGCCGCTACTTGCTCCACAGGTTCCTCTCACTCATTGCTCATTCTTATTGGCCAGGTGCAACCACATTCCATAGTTGGGGAGGCAGGAGGAGAGGTTGTACTACCACGGGAGACCAGGGACAAGTGGATGGTATGAGAATGAAAAAGGAGAGAGGGTGAGGCGGTGGGATGGGGTGAGTGACCTGGGGCAGGAGGGGGTTTCGGGGTGAATATGGAGGTAATCAAATAACAGGACATTAATGACAGAAATAAAGACTGTCTATCAATCAGAGGTGAATGTTTGCTTTGATTAGCAAGTCGTAGACATCATCAGAAACATAGAAAAACAATCTGTCATGGTTACTCACATGGACACTACGGCACATCTCTGGCAGCAGCCGTTTAGGGGAGAGGAATGATATTTGACCACATGGAGAACCGTCTGGGGCAGCTGAGTCCCTTCCACGTAGGTCACCGGCAGAAACATCACACAGACTGAAAACACACACAAAGAGGAGAAAACAACGAAGGTCAGGCTCTCTCTCGTAGTCTGCCTTTCTGCTGGTGGCGACTGATTTATCTTTGCTTGATTTATAATTACCCTCGCCGAAGAGGAGGCAAGGGTATTGCAATTGGGTGCGTTTGTCTGTCTGTTTGTTTGTTTGTTTGTTTGTTTGTTTGTTTGTTTGTCTGTCTGAGCGCATAACTCAAAAACTAGTAACCCAATCGTGTCCCTCCTTTAAGAGGGAGGGACACGAATGGCATGATGGGAAAAAGAGTCCAGAAAAAGTCTTGTAGTACGTTCCGGAGCAGCAAGCTAGAGCAAGTTTGGCCCCTCTGATCCGGAAGCCCTGTTTACTGTCTCACAAGATCCAATAGTCTTTTGGAGGCGAGGGTCTGCAATCTCTGATTGTCGTTGGTCTAGTTTGTTATGCAACATGACTGAACAGGGAAACACTCAGAGATTAGATTTTTAAAAGACTGAACGCTGTCATTATCGCCATTGATGATATAAATCAATCTCAGGTGAAAGAATTTGTAACCCAAAAATGGTATTTCTAGTAAATGGCAACCGAGATTGTGTTTTACATTTGTCTCTACTGCCCCCTATTGACCATAAAGAGGTACTGATAGTGACTCTAGCATGACTTTTTTTAATGAATTTATTATTCGAAATTAACATTTTCCTTATATTTGGCCATTTTAAAAAGTGAGATGAAGATATTTCTCATCTAACTGACGGTGATCACACTTTTATGCAGTAATGATTCATTTTCAACCGTGTGTAACTTTGCAAACCATAGTCCTACCACATATGTTCAAAAATCATCCCATTAAAACTAAACCTGAGACTGACACTCATTCCGTCACAAATTCCTTTTCTTCTGTCCAGTGCCAAATGGCTCTTGTTTGAACATGCATGGAGTCGTTTCTCCACCTCATTGAACTTTATCTCCTCACAGGCTCCTCGTCTCCTCAGTGCACATAAGAAGCCTGTTATGAGCTTCCTTTAAGGCTACAATACAACCACCATCAAACTCAAGGTCTTCCTGAGTGCTATGGTTTCACGCACATCTCTCTGTTTCTCTTACACACACACTCTTACCATTCAAAGAATGATCCTTTGGTTCTCTCTTTAGAAACCTCTTAACAGTCCTGATGGTTCAGATTAATGATCAGCCACAGAACAGAGACGCACAGACCAACCCTTTACACCAGTTCACATTTAAATGATGTTTTATAACCACCATTTTTCCTTTATGTGGAACTTTTCTCTCAAGATTCACCCTATTCGGGAAAAAGTATAAGATACCTTTTCACTTCTCAGTACAATTCTATACTGTAATCTAAAGCCGTTTCTTTAAATTATTGTTGTTCACACACTTGTGCCATTGTGTGACTGAGCCATTGTTCCCTCCTGCTGTTGCTATAATAATTATCTTTGTCAAAAACAGTCATTCAGATTTTTTTTTGTTTGTTCATAGAAAATCTTCATCCATGTAACTGCATTTCATATCATCTGTTTTATTTATAAGCTTACTGTCAATTGAATTTTCTTTTTCATAAGCTGTACTGGCTCAAGATGTTATTCCAACAATATCACATTAGAGCCCAAAGAGCCCTCCATGGGCTGCGGGAAGGGCGGTGGGGGGGTGGGGGGGGCTGAGCTTGCAGCAGCATCCTGGGGTTCACCCGTCTGCTCGTGCCACTAAATCCATAATGCATGAAAGCATAGAGTAAAACCATCTACATACAAATAGAGCACAATGCAGTCATTCACTTTGCACACCTTTGATGTATATCAGCAGGAATGCTTTTCACTAGCACATCTATAAACACAACTGCAATCACATACTGAATATTTAATGTTGTACTCGACTTGAATTATTCAGGAACAAAAGAAAAAAGTAGAGCCATGACTCACATCGTCCCGCCCAAGATTTATTCATACGCTGGACCACAGGGCAGGCCACAGAGAAAGGACGTTATCCTCCCACAGGTTTGCGCCGTCTTCCATCTGTGTTGAAAGTCACTAATCAACAGCGCCACCTTTTGGATAAGATGTCCCATTACAAATTGTTTTCCTTTGAGATGAAATTTTATTCGCCGTTTGTCTAAGAGGAGGCTAAAAGAACGTCGTTTGTTTTAAAGGTCCGATATTATACTCTAATTAGAAATGTTATATTTGTTCAAGAAGTCCCCAAACCACATCTTGCCTAAAACAACACTCCAATCATGTCTGTGGTTTAGGCTTAGACTATAGCCACACCCTTTTCATGCTATAAAGTCAGACCTGAATGGTGCTTCAAAGGAATTTTTCGTGATGGATGACAAAGAGAGAGAGACACATTTTTTACATGTTTGGGGAATCTCTGGAAACCAGAGACAGATATTTGTATTGGAAAGTCACAAAAAAGTGCTTTTTCCAGCATATAGGATCTTTGGTATTAAATAAATGAATTGCTAATGTAATGGCTAACCACTTCACTTCTTATAATGATATACCAGAGAACTGAGGAATTTACCTTAAATCCTTTTTAGATTAGCCATCAGTAAGAGACCCCGGGAAAGATCTGGGACACGCTGTCTCTCGGCTGGCCTGGGAACGCCTCCGCGACCCTGCTTAGGCTGCTGCCCCCACGACCCGACCCCAGATAAGCAGTTGAAGATGGTATAACAAAAATATATATATCAGCATTAGCATCTTCATCTCCTCCACTTCTAGCTCCGCCTCCTGTCTTTTCCTCAGAGCCACTGTCTCTACGCCGTCCATCATGGCTGTCCTCATCACTGTCTTGTAGACCTTTCCCTTCATCCTCACTGACACTCTCCTGTCACAGAGCACACCTGATACTTTCCTCCACCCGTTCCAACCTGCCTGCAACTGGTTCTTGATTTTGTGAATTGTGTTAAATAATTTTCATGTAGCGAGCCTATTGTTTATAAAATTGTGCTTCAACAATCGGAAACAAGCTGTAACAAAGTATATAGTTTAATTATGTAAGATTTTCAATAGGTTTTGTTACATTTTTGTTGCTGGAAGCAGAACATCTTGCACCTCAGGCTCAGGCTGCAGCTTCCTCCAAATAGCAGTCGTCCATGAAATGAGAAAATCTATAATGCATTTAATTCTTGTATCTGTAGATGAAGAATCTGTCCCCGACAGGGGCCATGCACAAACTGCACCAACCTTCTGCAACAACCCCACATTGCTGTTTATGCTGCTTGTATGCGTGTGTGGAGGCTGCTGCCTGCAGTTTTCTGTTCTCCTGCGTGTTGCTGTGGCTGGCAGGCAGGCCGTTTACGACGTCAGTGTGGCTTAATAACTAGGCCACAGCTATGTGGTCACTTTTATCCCTGCCACGGATCCCTGCCATGCAGTTCTGTCATCATTTGGGTTGAGACGATGTAGGAGAAAGTGTGAAATCTGAGAGGGGGTACTCAAGGGAAAGGGGATAACTTGTATAAAGCTGATTCGGTCTGATAAATCTCATTAGTGCGGTGAATGAGAAGAGATAAGGAGATGAAGGACTGTTCCAGCTAAATAAACAGCCGGGTCTCTGTAAAAGAGTTGTGGATAACACTGTTTAAATATATTGTTGTTGTATCATTTTGCCCCTGACAGTTACAACTTTAGGTGATTTTTTTTTAACAAGATTAGAGGTAGATTAATTGTTTGATTGGTTAACAAAAGATGAAAGACTCCCAAGAAACCAAATTACTTCTTTTGTCCAATCTTCAAATAATTGTGTTTGCATTTTTGCATCTGAACGATCTACCTATTGAATTATAATCATCAACAAAATCAACAAAAACCAAACCACGAGTCAAGTTACTGATTCAATTGTGTTTATTTCAAAAGATAAGTGAGTTTAAAACAGTTTGATATTTTCATTAATGTTATAATGAACAAACAATTGATCAGATAATGAATATGACATTGTTAAACATGTAAAAGGAGGAAGAAGAGTAAAAACATTTGAGTAAATTATGAGTGCAGCTGCTGTCCGTCGCGCTTTAACGCTGTTTCATGTCTACTGTTTTCTCTCATCCGATATTTATTCTCAGCACTGAGGAAATTAGTTCTCGATCATTTTTGGTTTCACCTCAGACTCGTTTACGATCAATGAACGCAAATCATCGATCGAGAACCGCTCGCTCCACACACACCGGCGCGCCGTAAACATAGATATACGTTACTAGAACTGCTGAACAGCAGAACCCCAAAAAAAATAAAAAATACTGTACACGATTTCTAAATAAAACACGTTTAACTCATTTTAAACATTTGACAGGACACCGTCAACACCTGGAGTTGTATTCGATATTAAGGCACGAGGTTTACAATTATATCCGACCTTAGCGAGATTTATAAAAATACATATCAGCCTTGCAGAACCAATGGGAGGATGCGCCTATAAACATATATATGTTTATTCTAACATAGGCTCATAAGACGGTACCGCGAGACCAAAGGGAGCGCTTCCGAAGCGCTGCGAGATGAAAGCGTGTGGCGTTTTGGTAAAAATGCAAGTCGCTGATCAGGATTATGACTAAAAAAAAAATTACATTTTACAGATTACAACTATATTACAAGGAGAGGAGCAACCCCTCCGTCTTCATCTGGATGTTTTAGTCTAGTCGTGTCTCTCTTTCTTCATCCTCTTGCCCTGCACAGAATCAAA